>NW_023619574.1:0-8646 GCF_014905685.2 Nematolebias whitei
CCCGGTAATCAGAAGTGTTGAGGACTACTGTGCATCTTCCTTTATCAGCTGGTAAAATGGTGATGTTTTGGTCCTGGCTGAGTGATGTTACAGCTTTCCTTTCCTGTGGTGTGAGGTTTGAAGGAGGCGGTTTGGCACTGGAGATGGTTGCTGATATTTCAATTCTGAGCTGTTCTGCCTCTCCTTCCGTCAAGTTGTTGTTCCTAATCGCGGATTCAGTGGCCGTGATTAGTTCCACAACAGGTATTTCTTGAGGGGAGATGGCAAAATTTAGTCCTTTTGCCAGCACGTCTTTCTCAGGTTGTGTCAATGTCCTGTTAGACAAATTTCTAACCCACTGGTCTTGAAAATTATTGTTGGCAACAAACTCCTGATCTTGACTGATGGTTTGTGATGAGAAAACCGCTCTCTGTTGTAATTTTAGAATCTTACTTTTTGATGTTCCTTGCTCTTTTGATGTTGTGATAGCTGGGCCTTTTCAACGGAACAAGAAACTTCTTCCAACAGAGGAAATGGTAGCAGAGTAGACAGCTTCTGGAGGGTCTGATCCATTTTGAGTGAGAGAGCTTCAATGGTGAAGTGTATCTGTCTTATTCTCTCACTGAGCAGCTTGTTTTGAGCTTTCAGGAGTATTCCTTCTGCTCTATGTCCTTTGATCGAGGAGTTGAGTTTCAAACTGCTGGGGATGAGTTTTTCTTGTCTGCATCTCAGACTGAAACGAAGATGATTCCTGTAGTCTGCAAACTTCCTTGACATCTTCTCAAACTCCCGCACTGCTCCTAGGATATCCTTCCCAAAATGTTTAGCAATATGCTGGTGAAGATTCTCAGTCATCCAGGACATGATGAATTCAAAAAGCGTTCAATACAAAAACAACTGGACTTTATTTGTAACAGAAGACGTTTCGCTCCTCATCCGAGGAGCTTTCTCAATTCAAAGAGCAGAGAGTGAGAGATACAGGTTATAAGGCTGAGTGAGATAAGACACACACACACACATAAGACACACACACACACATACTGTATATGCAGATTGGCAGTTCACACCTAAAAAAAACTAAACAGTAGGTCTTTGTTCCTCTAATTCACAGTTGAGGCCCCTCTGTTCCCATGAGGTGTGAAAACCGGCTGGGGATCTGTTTTAAAGTTGCATTATATGTTTTTGAAAGTGGGAATCTGAGACCTCCTCCTCCGTTAAGAGACGGCTTTTCTCTTTTTACATAAATTGCTTCCTTCACCCCCCTCTCAAACCATCTGTGTTCTCGGTCCAAAATGTGCACATTTTGGTCCTCAAAAGAGTGTCCCTTATCTGTGTAGTGAACTAAGCCTCCGGTCAAAACCTGACCCTGAAGACCTTCATGGGACAGAAACTGTTATTTCATTGATTTGAATCCAGAAATACAAATTAGCTCATCCAGAGACTTTCTAATTTGTATCCTGAACTAATCAGTTGAAAGAACACTCTCTTTTTATATTGTCATTCCTATTTTTACAAATGTCTTGATAATCAAAAGTGTGCTTAGTTCAAACCATTTTAAATGTTGAAGTGAACTACTCATTTTAAATCAACTGTGAAACAGTATTAATGATTTTTTAATCCTCATTCAAAGTAGAAATCAAGTTAATGTCTGTTACAGAGTAATTATGCATTTTGATCTTCTGTCTGAAATGAGAAGTAGTGATGTCGGACGAAAGTCAGAAAGAAGTTATTGGAACGAACTGTCATGTTTTTAAACCTCTCAGACAGAAATAAGGAGCTAATGGCACCTGCGTCCCCCCACTTCGCCAAAACATTTCTCTGTCTGCTCCTAAACATTTCTCTGTCTGTTCCTAAACATCTCACTGTTTTTATGACTTGTAGTAACCCTCTTACGTCACTAAAACCACACCCCTGTTGGTTCTTTCAACCAATCAGGACTTCCCAAATGAGACCGGAAACAGAACTCTTTAAAAGTCGACACTTCCTAGTTCCAGCAAGTTCTGAGAGCAGAAGTGATCCGAAGTGCTGGGAGCACAGGAGAACAGAAGTTCTGGGAGACATGAACCGAAGTTCCGAGAGAGAACAGAAGTTCTGAGTTCCTCTGAGTCTTCTCAGAGTCCCGTTCATTCTTCTGGTATGGATGGAGTTCGGCTGGAGTTCCTGTAGGAGCCACGATGCCTCGCTGTGGCTCCACCCGGTGAAAGCCTTATAACTTCTGAGGAAGTTTGTTCTGTGGAACGAGTTCTCACGACTTCTGCCGAGTCGCAGCTGCCCTGAGGAGACGCTGAAAGGTAGCGTACCAGGGACCTCTTACCGCAGCTGATTCATCCTCTGCCAAGGTAAAAGAGTCGTCATGAGCTTCACTACCAGTGTACTGCGGGCGAACTGCGCTTGAAAGGAGCGTGTTGTTCTGGTCTACAGACATACATCCTCATCCACATCTTTTCTCTCCATTTAAACTCCTTCATTCCCCATCTTTAAAACTCTTCTATCTCGCCAGTAAAAGATAAGCTAAATTCTGCAGATATTAATTTAAGATATCTTCAGACATGTCTGTTGTATTTTAGTTGCAAGTGAGAAATCATGGCCGTATGATTTCTCATTGTAAAGCTCATTAATTAAGCTGTGTTATTGCATTCAATCAGAATAATCAAGTGTACAATGTTTGATGTTAAATTTTGATTCTATTAATAAATGACCACATTTATTTTGATGGGTCAAAGAAAATTAACGTCTCACGTCCCTGATTAGACCATCTCTGACACAGTACTTCTAAGCACAAGATCACTTAGTCCAGAAAAATGAAAGAATCCGTTTAAATTAAGTATAATATCATGTACTTGAACTAGTCCAGATATTATAAAATGTAAGAGAGCACCCCTGAGCTAAATCCATCTCTCGGCTCTCTCACGACATACTGGTGGCACCGTACGTCTCATGGAATGGACTTTGTTATTTGTGTAATACTTGAACTGCGTGTTGGCATAAAAAGTGCAGATTTCTGTTCGACTGTAAAAAGCATTGTTTTTCAGCTGTGGTGTTCAGAGAAAATACAGTGATATGTTTTCAGCTGTGGGAAGGTGACTTGCCCTGTTTGAAACTGTTATCAGCTGTGTGGTTCTGGTACTGATCCAATTCGGTTCTAGATAACAGCTCGGACGAGTCGGTGTTCTAAGAAAAACACTGTTTTTAGAGCTGAAAGTAATATCAATGTGTTCATTTTAAAGCTGAAATTTGTACATCTGTTGTGTAACCGAAGCTGTCATGCTGTGGTAAAACGCTTTATTCTGTTTAAACTGTGGCAGAGAGGGGGGTTCTGACCCGGTTCCGCTGTCGGACTCGGTTCAGATTCGTAGAACGAGTCGTGTTTTGAATGGATAAAATGCTGTTTTGAAGCTGAGCGCCGTCTCAGGCCACTGTTGAAACGGCTTCGTTATATTTGTTGCAGAAAAGGTGCATTTTGAAAGTTAATGGACGAAAGTTGACCGGACTTTTTCAAGCTAAACTACTAACACTGTAGCTGGAATAAGAACTGTGATTGGTGGAAAACCGCTGTTTGGGCTGCTCTGATTCGCTGAGAAATGGGTGACGTGTCTGCGTTCACTCCCTCTGATGTCAGATTGTAAAACCCGCCCCGTTGCTCATTGGTTGATTCAATCATGTGACCCAGAAATGCAGCTCGTTTTCATATAGAAGCTTTCTCTGTTGTTTAAAGCTGGAAAACGCTTTAAAATTGGTTCTGACCTCATGATCCATCTCTTAAAAGTCTAATCGCTAAAGCAACCGCTGAATCGAAAGTAAATCCGCCTATAAATGTTGATTTTGATCCGTGCGGACCTCGCAAAGCCACTGACTGAACTCTTAAAGAAAGACGTCCCATTTGTCTGGACTGATACACAGCAGCAGGCAATGAACGCTCTTAAAGACAGGCTCAAGTTAGCCCCATGTCTAGTCTACCCAGACTACAACAAAGAGTTTTACTTGGAAGTGGGCTTCTCAACTCACTGCATGAGTGCAGGTCTGTACCAAATACACGACAAAGACAAGCGTGTTGTGGCCTACGCCAGCAAAACAATGGCAGGCCCTGAACTAAGGTATTCAGACTGTGAGAAGGCTCTACTGACCACTGTGTGGGCAGTGAAACATTTCTCCTGCTATATTGGTGGACAGAGGATTATTGTTGAAACACAACACCAGCCTGTAACGTTTCTAAACAGCCAACGCATCAGAGATGGTGTGGTGACAAACTCACGTGTAGCCACATGGCTTATGGCACTTCAAAGTTTTAACCTAGACATCCGCTATGGTCAAAATAAGAAGTCACACTTGGGCACTGATTTGGCAATCTGCCAAGAATGTACACAGGATGTACCAGCCACCCAACAGCCGGTTGTGAGTAAACCCTCAGTAGCTGAGGACCCAAATCACCACTTCTTTGATAGCAATATCTGTAAAGATATGGCGACATTGTACGTGGATGGATGCTCATTCCACCACGAGAAAATCTGCAAAGCAGGTGTTGGAGGAGTCCTCCTCCAAGACCAAGAACAGGTCACATTTGGCTATAAATTAGGCTCTCAGTCTTCTCAGTACGCTGAGATAGCAGGAATCCTAATAGGCCTACGGATGGCAGTGGAACGCTCCATCCAGACGCTAGTCATCTGCACTGACTCTAACTATGCTCGACTTAGTTTCTTGTGTCATCTCGCTTTGTGGAAACAGAACGGTTTTCTCACAAGAAACAAAAAGGTGGTCAAACACAAAGAGCTTTTCATGACATGTGATCACTTAGTGACATCACATGATCTACAGATCTTCTGGAAGAAAGTTCCAGGACATTCCAGAGTCCCAGGCGATGACAAGCACTACAATGACCTTGCAGACTCCCTAGCCAAGGGAGGAGCCGTTGACGGGCCCTCGTGGTCCTTTAACCCCTCCTGGCTACTCCACACTCAGTCGACACAACCTACAGCTGAGGTAATGGCAGTCACACGTGCACAAGCTGCAGCTAAACCTGCTGATAACACAGTTTCTGTACGCCCAATACTGACTGACCCAGACATCATCCAACTTCAGAAGTTGGATCCTGCAATTAACTCGATGATACTGTATCTGACTGACCCAGACAAATACACTCCATCGAAAGGCGAACTGGATTCCAATCCAGACCTTAAAGTCCTCTTTCAGCTGCGCAAACAGCTAAAACTACTTAAGGGCTTCCTAACTTTTGCTCATGGACGGACGTCCTCACCCGTGTTCGTGGTCCCCCATGACCACAGGGGGGTGATGTTAGTTCATGCACATGACCTTCCGTCCGCAGGACACAAGGGTGACAATGCTACGCTGAAAGCATTAAAACAGATTGCTTATTGGCCTGGAATGAAGAAGGATGTCAAAGACTACATAAAAGGGTGCCTGGTCTGTGGCCAGTTTCAGCCATCCAGACCACTCCACAGAGCACCACTGCATAGTAGAGGCATTGCATTTCCATGGTCGGACCTCCAGATTGACTGGGTTGGACCACTCACTAAGAGCTCAAGAGGAAATAAATATTTTCTCACGGTAACCTGCGTGTTTACCAAATGGGTAGAATGTCTACCAGCCCCTAATGACACAGCACAAACTACTGCTATGTTATTAATGAATCATGTATTCTCAAGGTTTGGACTTCCCCTCAGGGTGAACTCAGACCAAGGTACACACTTCACAGGAGAAGTAATGAAAGAACTGTGGAAGACGCTAGGTGTCAAAGCCAACTTCCATATTGGCTACCATCCACAGGCTTTAGGCCAGGTTGAGAGAGCAAACAGGACTGTGGTGAGTATTTTGAAAAAATACGTAGCCACAAACCACAAGGACTGGGACGTGAAACTCCCTCTGGTCCTCATGGCCAGAAGGGCCACTCCACACACATCGACTGGCATCTCTCCTTTCGAGATGATGACGGGTCGACAAATGACTCTCCCTCTACACCTGTTGTACCAACCAGGCGATGCTGCCATGGCAACAGCCTACACTACACAACAATACACGAAAGACTTGGAAAAACACCTTAAAAACACTTTTGCTTTCGCTCAGAAAAACCTAAAAAAATCAGGTGAAGGACGCAAAGCGTACTACGACCAAAAGGCCTCTCACGAGGAACTCCAAGTGGGAGACAGGGTCTGGTACTACACGTTTGCCCCCACAATTGGGAGAAGAGAGTCCGGGACCGGAACTCTCGCCCGTAAACTGATGCCCAGATGGACTGGACCCCATCTGATAACAGACAAACTGTCTCCAGTTGTCTATCAGATAAAAATCAGTAAAGGTCAAAAAGAGCCAATTGTTAAATGGGTACATCGAAACCAGGTTAAACCACACATGGTGTGCAAAGAAACAACTCCTACGGGACAGCGTGATTGAATCTGACAACCAGGGTGAGATGGAGCAGTGAAACGATGTTTCTAGTTGCTTAGGCACTACTCTTGTCGATGTTGAAATGTTGTTTATTTGGTTTTGATATTTGTTTCTGAGGTAAGAATGAGTGTTGTATGTATTTTAGTTGGAGACTGTAAAGGACTTTAAATATGCCAACATGCAGTTCACTCGTTAAAACCTTATCGTTGAAGAGTCAATGTAGTCAATGCTACCTTAAGTACCATAACTTACATTGGTCTCACCATCTTCAAGCCGAACCTACTCGAACAATTCTATTCGGGGGGATAGCTAATTCTTTTTGATGAGTCTCGCCAAAAACATTTATGGGGAAACCAAACACCCAATCTCAAGTCGTTCGTCTAAAAGGCAACAGACAAGTAAACCAACTATAGGGGCCATGTAAGTCTAACATAGACAACATTAGCGATGGTGGTATAGTTGGAACACCCTTCTATAGGTATAGACCCCTATAACTACCCTTTTCAGCATGTTCCACCCCTTAACTGGTAGCTGTAGCTGTTCCAAATCATACTAGCTTACACACCAGGTGCATATAGGTTAAGGCCTTATGTAAAATCCCCTTCATAAGCCCACCTTAAACCACTTAATTGCATGACACATAGAACCAGAACGGCACCGACTGGACGTCACCCAGCGACGATCTTCGCTGGAGGGGACCTGCAATCCTGTGGCCGCATCTTCAGTTCAATCAAGGGAACCCCTCGGTATGCTGATCAATCAACACCTCCAATCGTTGTGGAATTACCGTTGTGGATTATATGACTTTTTCCAATGGATTACAGACTTTGTTTCCAAGGGGTTAAAGCATTGCTACAATGGAATTACCAACAACATTGTGGAATTATCTTCTTCGACTTTTGTTTTCCTCTTGCTGGATTATATCAAGCTCAAAGACATTCGGAGGCGTAAGTTCATGTTGGAATTCATCCCCATGGACAGGCGATGATTTCCAAAGGGGGGACTGTAGTGAACTAAGCCTCCGGTCAAAACCTGACCCTGAAGACCTTCATGGGACAGAAACTGTTGTTTCATTGATTTGAATCCAGAAATACAAATTAGCTCATCCAGAGACTTTCTAATTTGTATCCTGAACTAATCAGTTGAAAGAACACTCTCTTTTTATATTGTCATTCCTATTTTTACAAATGTCTTGATAATCAAAAGTGTGCTTAGTTCAAACCATTTTAAATGTTGAAGTGAACTACTCATTTTAAATCAACTGTGAAACAGTATTAATGATTTTTTAATCCTCATTCAAAGTAGAAATCAAGTTAATGTCTGTTACAGAGTAATTATGCATTTTGATCTTCTGTCTGAAATGAGAAGTAGTGATGTCGGACGAAAGTCAGAAAGAAGTTATTGGAACGAACTGTCATGTTTTTAAACCTCTCAGACAGAAATAAGGAGCTAATGGCACCTGCGTCCCCCCACTTCGCCAAAACATTTCTCTGTCTGCTCCTAAACATTTCTATGTCTGTTCCTAAACATCTCACTGTTTTTATGACTTGTAGTAACCCTCTTACGTCACTAAAACCACACCCCTGTTGGTTCTTTCAACCAATCAGGACTTCCCAAATGAGACCGGAAACAGAACTCTTTAAAAGTCGACACTTCCTAGTTCCAGCAAGTTCTGAGAGCAGAAGTGATCCGAAGTGCTGGGAGCACAGGAGAACAGAAGTTCTGGGAGACATGAACCGAAGTTCCGAGAGAGAACAGAAGTTCTGAGTTCCTCTGAGTCTTCTCAGAGTCCCGTTCATTCTTCTGGTATGGATGGAGTTCGGCTGGAGTTCCTGTAGGAGCCACGATGCCTCGCTGTGGCTCCACCCGGTGAAAGCCTTATAACTTCTGAGGAAGTTTGTTCTGTGGAACGAGTTCTCACGACTTCTGCCGAGTCGCAGCTGCCCTGAGGAGACGCTGAAAGGTAGCGTACCAGGGACCTCTTACCGCAGCTGATTCATCCTCTGCCAAGGTAAAAGAGTCGTCATGAGCTTCACTACCAGTGTACTGCGGGCGAACTGCGCTTGAAAGGAGCGTGTTGTTCTGGTCTACAGACATACATCCTCATCCACATCTTTTCTCTCCATTTAAACTCCTTCATTCCCCATCTTTAAAACTCTTCTATCTCGCCAGTAAAAGATAAGCTAAATTCTGCAGATATTAATTTAAGATATCTTCAGACATGTCTGTTGTATTTTAGTTGCAAGTGAGAAATCATGGCCGTATGAT
>NW_023619574.1:8746-9045 GCF_014905685.2 Nematolebias whitei
AATCAGGACTTCCCAAATGGGACCGGAAACAGAACTCTTTAAAAGTCGACACTTCCTAGTTCCAGTAAGTTCTGAGAGCAGAAGTGATCCGGAGTGCTGGGAGCACAGGAGAACAGAAGTTCTGGAAGACATGAACTGAAGTTCCGAGAGAGAACAGAAGTTCTGAGTTCCTCCGAGTCTTCTCAGAGTCCCGTTCGTTCTTCTGGTACTGATGGAGTTCGGCTGGAGTTCCTGTAGGAGCCACGATGCCTTGCTGTGGCTCCACCCGGTGAAAGCCTTATAACTTCTGAGGAAGTTTG
>NW_023619575.1:0-9044 GCF_014905685.2 Nematolebias whitei
AAGGGATACTGCATATATTTTGCGCCGTAGATAATATTCCTGCGAATATATCCCACCCATGGTGAGCCGACGCCTACACTATTAGTTTTAGCCATATGTAAAAACCTTTCTTTGAGCCATGCAGGTGGGCACTGTTAGATCAGACACGTTTAGACTTATGAGACTTGATCATTTCAGTCAACTCTATGGACTCATTCAATGCGCATTTTAAATGATCCAGAGAGACTCGCCATGGAATAAGACGAGATTCAGAACTATAATTAGTCAAACGATAAGTCTGGTTGTTCCGAGTTCACAGATGTACACCACACACACATCCAGAGAAAGGCACCTTAGGTACTTTTTATTGTTGCTCTAACCTAGTTCATGAGTCTAATCACACAATACCTTGTCTCTGGTTAAACATGGGTTAACATGATTAGTTTCAACATACATATCACTCTTTTATCAGCTGTCTCACATAGTTGCATGTTATATGTGAGATTTGTCTGTGGCTCAAACCACTCACATTCGATGTAGTGACACCACCCTCTGGCAGGGCTCCTCCTGCAGCTGTACAAAAAAAAAACTGCAAGGTACACAGGAAAACAAGTTCAAAGCTTCAATTATGTTGGAGAGCACTTTTTTCTGTGCTCCCCCACCTTTGGCTGCAAGTTTATTTCTTTTATCAGTATTTTGACCGTTTCTTCTTGAGTCATGACAACTGATGGTATCCAGAACCTTTCTTGAGTAACTGCCAACGAAGCACGTCTCCTCCTTCTCCTTAATTGGCAGTAAAAATCAAACTTCGTTCTTCCTTTTTTTTTCTTCTTTCATCTGGTTTAGCATGTACAGTTAGTCACACACAGAGGCACTTCGGCCTCTATCATCAGCCAGCATCCTGTTGATACGAGAGGGACATCAAATCCATTGCGTGCACATTGTTTACACATGTAGATCTTGCAGTCACTCGATACATTGGCTATTTTACATTGCTTTTGGGCTGGACATGTGAAATGTGCTTGTGTTCTGTTTGCTTTGTTATTTCTCGCCCAAGAGATGCTGAAACTTTCTTGTTCCACCTCAATCAGCACCTGTCCCGGTGTCAGCGAGAAGGCGTTCTCCAGCAGGACCGTGGCACCTACGGCAAGGTACACGATGACCAAAGGTCCTGCACTCCCATCGGACGGGTGCTTGCCACCAATGCTTCTCATGTCGTCCTCTGTGCGGTCCCATCCAGTCCGCAAAGATCAATGAAACATCAAGCTGTGGAAACAATAAAACTGCTTTTCAACAAAAAGAGAGAAGAATTAGTTTTCTCTTTAATAACACATAAATTGGTACATTTACCCATTTTTCCTTCTCCTGCCTCTGGGATATTGCAGACCCAGACCAATTTTATAGCTTGAATTTGACCTGAAATCACTGTCTAGAGTCCTCAGACCCAGGAGTTGCTAATTGGTTCTTTTTTTTTCTCTCACAGTCAGCTCTGGAGTAAACACAGCCTGCAACAAATTTACTTTTCAGTTTGTCAAATCATGTCTTTCATTTTCTCAGCATTTCTTTTTTTTTTTTTTTTTAACAGTTCATCCATTCTCTTAATCAGCCCAGCAGCTTTGTGGGTGATAAGGAAATATGATAAATCCATTCAACACGTTTTCCAGTAAAATGGGTCCCATTATCTGTATCTGAAGGGGACCCTCATAAAATTATTTCATCATACTAAGACTTTTTAAAGTAGATGTCTGATTTGCATATTTACAAAGATGAGTCACCAACACACCTGAATATGTATCTACAGCCGTACATACATATCTACACCCCTGTGACATGGCAAAGGGCCAATGAAATCCGTTTGCCAGATCTGATATGGTCCCTTTCCCCTATTTATCTCTGCATTTTACTATCGTGACCCTCTTTCTTCTAATGCTGCATGCTTCACATCGTTGTATTTGCAGTTTCATCATCTGTCTTGTTCTACAATCAAACAATTCTTCATACATAACCACTTCATGCAAAAAGTGTCAATAATTAACTTTATTTATTAAAAAGGAATCCTTCTTCTAGTCTTGGCCCCACTCAAAATGTTTAACCCATCAGTTTTCAAAACTGAGATGTTAACTTTTTCCACAGAACCCCTCTTGAAAAGAGCTGAACTTTCACTTTAAATGTGAAACATCTGCAAAACAAGATGGTGAAATTCTTTTTATCTCAGATATTTTTGGATACTTCTAGAGTTGTTTTTAGATGCTGTCAAAACTATAGCTGCAGGTAAACCATTTATAAACAACATACGTTGCACTTCCTTCCAAACAATATACAATGCACTTCTTTCAAAGCAAACAGCTTAATTTAACACATCCAAACAACATATTTATTTCTAGACATTTCAAATCCACCCTTTTCCCCTTAAACCATCTTGACTTTAGGCATTTTAAAATCAATATCACCTTCAGGTTTTGGGGCTTTTTAATTTACCGTCAAAATCTGGGCTCTCTAATTCTGGACCTTTGATGTTCAATGTTTGACAATATCTGCTTTTCAGAGTGTTGATGTCAACTTTTGGACCCTACTTTTGCCCCTCTAATCCCAATAATGGCTTCCAGCCCTCAGCTCTTCAGCTGACACATCATTCATCTCAGCTGCATGCACTCCTGCCTGCATTAATGCCCTCCAGAAAGCAGAACGGGTAGGTTCCTGCATGTTTTTCTGGCCGTCCCTTCTCGGCCCACGACCCATGGGTTGGCCAAATGATTTTTTCACAGTTTTCAGCTCTGTGCTCCTCCTTGTGAACGCACAGCGAGCGCGCCCCTCAGCACATCTCTGCTCGCACTCCCACAGGGTCACCCAATGACCCTGTAAATCAGAGTCCTCCGATGTTATCTGTCGGGCTGTTTCTACACAAACTTCAAACAACGGTCTTGAGTCTTGCAAAGCTCTGACTCGATGTGCTGAATTCATTACCTGACCTCCACCTCTGTCTAACAGCCTCGAAACTCGAGCATCTGTGGATTGTGATATTAAACTCGACGGATTCCATCCGTCAGCCAACCTTGCAACATAAGCTCCGACCCGTTCCGGCAAAACATCACGCTCTTTCTTCCTCATTTTACGCCTGCATACCGCGCTCTCAGCTACATTAATCAAGCGGTCTAGCTTGCACTCTGTCTGCGCATCAGATAACAACTGTTTTCGTTGTAAAAACTGTTTCTCTTTCTCCTGAACTTCCTCAACACATTTCTCCTTCTTTCTCTCAAACTTTCCTCGCAACCGGGACTCCTGCTCCACCGCCCCGTCAGCTACACTGCTCATTCTCACAAACTGAGCACCGAGCCGTCCATTCAACAAGCAGGCGGTCCTCACATTCTTGTTTCCTCCATTGAGCCTGTGATTGCATTTTCTGATTTTATGCTGAAGTCCTGTCATTGGTGCCATTTTTTTTTCTGACCTCTATTGCCTGCAAAAGTGGTCAAAACATCACTCGGACTATCTGCTTTCAGAAAAATTGTTCTAACAACATAAGATGGGCTTCTTCACACCTCTTCAAAAACAATAAAAAAAAACAACTGGGATGGGACTTCTTCCCATCCCGGTACAACTTTTTCTCCGTTCAGCTCACGCCTCCTCAGGCGTCTGAATAAACTTTTTTTCCTGTCTTAAACTCTCACACAAAGGCTCGGGCGTCCCCTCCACCTCTTAAACACAAAGCCAGGGTTGGATAACTCTTCCAACCCGGCACAACTATGCAACTCGCATCAACATTTCTCTCAACACCTTTTTTTTTTTCCCTCGTTTGAATATGGTGCAGCCGTTCAGAATTATTTATTTATTTTAATAAAATCCCATCCTCGTCGCCAAAAATGTATTATGAAATTCTTTATCAAAAGGGCTCGTGAAACGGTCGGCACAGATATTCAGACGATGGAAAAAATGACACACAGACTGTAACTTGCTAGAATAATATTTGTCATTTATTAATCTGCCACAAGAAAAACAGCCAAGCAAAAGAGTCATGTACACTCTTAACACACAAACTGATATGAGTATCTCTCACCGTGACAAAATGATCGGGAAGCCTTTCGATCCGATGACAGAACTCAATCACACTGCCTGGCACCCGCGCGCTGGTCCAGAGCAAGACTTCTAAAAATTAAGTTGCCTGTCACACTTCCTTTATACCATTTCCCTGACCGGATCGCGTGAGAGCATTCAAAACAAGTTTGATGGTTACCAGAACAACGGATGAGGAGCTGGTGATTTATTACAAATAAGGAGCACGGTGACCTCAAGGCGGGCCAAGACCTTGAAGTTAGCAATACTCCTTAAACTTCCTAAAGAGGAAATACGCACTCCTCCATCCCTCTGCAAACCATCAAAGAATGTCCCAAATATTAACAAAGGCAACATAAATCATTCCCCCCTTTGTCTCTGTGACATGTTAAACAAAGTACAATCCCTAATATGTGAATAACACATTGTATAAGTGTGTTTAAATAAGTGTAATATAGGTCTAGATTGACATAAAAGCATTAAAATAATAATTTCTATATCAAACCATAATGTCTTTTCCTCTGGGGAAGCTGTAGTCTGAGCCTCTGCTACATTTTTCTCATCCCAATGATTCACTTTCTGACATTCCTCTTCCACTGTCACCATCTGGACTCTTGGCAAATAGCCAGCAGCTATCTTGGCTGCTCTGTCAGCTTGCCTGTTTCCTTCCGCTGTGTCTGATTGTGTAACATCATGACCTTTGCACTTCACAACCGCCACTTTTGCTGGCCACATCAAACTGTCAGCTAAATCCTTAATGAGTTCCTCATGTTTAATTGGTTTGTTACCTGCTGTTCGAAAACCTGCTCTTTTCCACTGTGGTAACTGGACATGAACTACACCATAAGCATACGCCGAGTCTGTGTACACTGTAACCTCTTTTCCTTTGCTCATTTTCAAAGCCTCAACGACTGCCTGAATTTCAGCTTTTTGAGCTGACTGATGACCTTCTAGCTGCCCTGAGCTCAGTACCTCGTACTCATCACCATTCTGCTGTACCACAGCAAATCCTGATCTCAAAGACCCATCCTCAAGTCTGAAGCAGCAACCATCTGTGTAGAGTATATTCGAATGTGGTATGAGTTCAGTCTGTAAATCAGGTCTAATGCATTCCTCCACGTACACTTTTTGCACACAATCATGTGCCTGTGTTGTTTGCATACCATCTGCCATGTTTATGCCTTCATGCAGGAACAATAAATTCGGTTCTGATAGGATGTTGCTCATGCGTCTTTGCTTTAAGGATGTCATTGTAAAGAGCTCAGAATTAACATACGCTACTATGTTGTGTGTCGTTAGGATGTGTAGTGGGTGTCCCATGACGATGTGTGCTGTTTTTGAAACAATCCTTGCCAGACCTGCCGCTGCCTGTGTACATGTTGGATGACGCTTCTCAGTACCATCCAACATCACACTTGCGTACATCAACACCTGTCTACCACCCCCCTTTTTCTGAAACAGAACACCATTAACAGTGTTTTCTGCATCAGAAACATCAAGAAAAAACGGGGCGGAGTAGTCAGGCAGAGCCAAATCAGCTGCTCTGGACAAGAGTTGCTTCAGTTTAATAAACACATGCTCTGCATCTGTGTTCCACACAAGTGTTGCTTTCAGGTTTCTGTTACCTTGATCTTTTACCATCTGTCTGAGTGGAGTGGTGAGTTCACTATAATCAGGTATATAGTGTCTGCTGTACCCAGTTAAACCTAAAAAGGATAACATGTCTTGTACAGTGGTGGGTTTTGGATGATGTAGTATAGACACCCTGTGTTCTGGTGAAAGTGTTGTACCATTAGCAGAGACCAACCTACCGAGGAAAGAGACCTGTGTACGAACTGCTTGAAGTTTACATTTACTAACTTTAAAACCTGCATCATGCAGGTGAAGCAGGACAGCCTGAGTGGCTGTAAGACAGTCATGTGCTGTTTCAGAGGCTATCAGTAAATCATCAACATATTGGACCAAAGTGGTGCCTCTGGGGAGTGGAAGCTGTACAAGAATATTCTTTAAAACATGATTGAAAATGCCTGGCGATAATGCAAAACCCTGAGGCAAGCGAGTGTATCTGTACTGGCAACCGTTAAATGTGAATGAGAAAATGTCACGCAGGTCCTCTGATAAGGGCAGGCAATAAAAGGCGTTAGCCAAATCAATGCAGGTCATCCACTTCTGGTTCGGTGTCAGTTGGGTCAGTGCAACATAGGGATTTGGTACTGGTGACGTAGGTGTCTTAAGTATGGCGTTGATCGACCTAAGATCATGTACCATTCTGTACTTTCCAGTCCCCGCCTTCTCAACAGGTAGAATGGGAGTATTCCAGTCTGAATGTGAGTGTTCGAGGACCCCTGCTCTCAGCAACCCTTGGACTGTGTCAGTCAAACCTTGTTCAGCCTCAGGTCTATGAGAATACTGATACAACCATATAGGTTCGTTGTGGGTCAGTTCAAAAGAGATTGGGGGGCATTTAACATGACCTACATCCTCAGGTCCCTGAGACCAGAGAGATGTAGGAAGTGTATCTAACATATGAGGAACATCTGAATGGTCAGTTTTTTCTCTGCCATGGTCTCTGGAGATCACCTCATGGTCTAGCTTACCTACATCATGAACAACTAAGTCAATGCTATAGCAGTCGGTTGATGATGAGTAAGCGAGCTGAGGTATTTGTGTTGGGACCCAATCTGTGGCAGAGACAGCAGCCTTCACCATTGGGCCCAAGTCTTTAGCCTGATGTGTGGGAGCTAAAGCTAATGAGACGTGTGGGATCGCTTCAGACGACATCATGTACCACTCCAGTTGAGATGGTGTGAGGGTGACGTGAGAAGCCACGCCTTGTGGACCTACTATAAGCCGGTCTGATATTAATGGCCACTCAGTGTCCTGCAAGTGCTGAGCAAAATGCTCCCTGTAGCAATCATCAGAATCACGGTCATAAAAGAGAGTGACATGTAATGGATCTAGAGGTGGGACATAGGGACACAGAGCATCGAGCCATGGCCTCCACAACAAGTAGGCAGAGTAAAGTCCAGTGTGTTCAGGTGTCTCGGGGCGCAGCAACGCCCAGTAGATGTCAGCTACTTCCTCATGTATCGGCTGTACCAAGCACTGTGATGACAAAGAGGAGGAAGAAGCAGAACAAGTCCAGGTCACACCACTTGGTAAAGTAACACGTAAACCAGTTTGTTCACACATTATTGTTGCACCAAGTTTTTTTAACAAGTCTCTTCCAAACAGGTTGACAGGTACACGTGTGGACAGAACAAATGGATGTGTCACTGTTTGAAGTCCTGCTGTTACTACGAGAGGTTCAGTTAGAGACAGTTTTTGTTGCACCCCAGCGAAACCGATCACAGACACAGTGTCCGCACTGGCATGTTCATCAAATCCCTGCTCATTGAGGGTTGAATAGGTAGCTCCAGTGTCCACGAGGAATGATAGGTCTTTATTCATGACCCTCATTTTCACCATAGGGTCTGCTCCTCCCCCTATGGTGTGATTACTCTGTGGGGTGTGTCATTGCTGGTAGTATCCACCTGGTGGCGCCCAAGGTGGATCCTGCTGGCCAGAGGTAGGTGCCGGTGGCGCCATCTGGTGGTTGGGAGCTGAGTAGTGATGTGCTCCTCCTCTTTGGGCGTTGGCCTGCATGTGATAACAATCCCGCGCCCAATGACCTGGTTTGTGACAGTAGTGACAGACATCTTGTGCTCTGCCTCCCTGCGTGTACCCCCGACCGAAACCTCTGCCCCGAGACCCCCCTCTTTCTCCCCACTGCCCTCTGGGCCGTCCCCGAGGATATACAACAGGAAGCGGGGGTTGGGCGGTTACAGGACACTGATAAGCAGCCTCAGAACACTGAAAAACAGTGTCAGCTTGTACCATCTGTTTTGACTCTTTTTTAAATTGAACTACATCCCTAGCCTGTTTCAATTGTAGCTTTAAGAGCTGCGTTTGCATATCTTTCAGTTCAGAGGAAGTTTTAGTCTCCTCATCAGCCACACATTGCAGATGATGAATAAGATGCCGTTCCCACTGGGCAGCATCTGCTGTGGGCAAATCAGGGTTAATTTTCATTGCCTTACTGACTGCTGCGGGTACACCATCTAGTATTGCTTGTCTAAAAAAATACTTTTGATTTTCCCCCTGACCATGGCAGTGTGTTCTGTCATACCAATCCTGTTTACACACATCTAAATATGCAGTGGGGTTCTGACCAGGCTTCCAGGTGAACTTAGGAACCCCTGTACCTTCTGGAAGGGGATAAGCCTGTCTGAGAGCAGCGGCAAATCTCTGATACTGCAACAACATGCAAGTTGAGTCAGGTATGTTACAATTCCACCCAGCAGCTCTCTCTATCTCATCCATCCTAGTAGAAGTTACACACCTTCCCAACAGCGCCCTCATGTCTCCCACAGCTAAATTAATACCTTTAGTTAAGGAGTCCACTACATTCAACCACTTACTTCCTCCTTCTGTGAGGGGAGGGAGTTTGTCCACTAACGCCTGCACATCACCTAGCGCAAGAGGTTTATAACGTATCTGATTTCCTGCCTGCAGAAGGGGAAAAGAACCAGTACTTAACGATGGATCCACGTTTTCAACAAGGATAGAAGCGTGATCTGGTGGTGGAAGAGCTGCCGACAAATCAGAAGTAATTCGTATTGCTTGTGGCCAAAAAGGATTCTGTACGTGTGTCTGGGGCGTGGCTGGCAATTGGTGAGTACAGGTGAGCGGGTTTTGAGACAACCCTGCACGATTCTTCCAACCCTGCAGACCCACGAGCACGCCCTCTCCATCCTGGGAGCTGTCAGAGGGAGATGCTGAGGGTGCAAAGAGGGATGAAGTGTGCAAATCAGGGTGTTCTGTGGGATTAGCAGACTGACTCCACCCATCTTTAATTACCCATTGCTGCGTGTTCTTTGTGTTCCCTCCACCCTCGGTTTGGAATGGTGTACTGATGGACTGTGTAAAACACGGCTTCATTCCTGGTGTCACAAGGGGTTTTGTTTTAACTGGGA
>NW_023619576.1:0-9044 GCF_014905685.2 Nematolebias whitei
ACATATATATACATCCACATCTAAGCATACATCCACATATACATGTATATATATATATATATGCATATGTACATGTAAACATACATACACACACATACATAAGTGCCCGGGGTCCCGCACCTTTACAAGGCTCTATTTTTACTGTAGTGAGTTCCCTCACTGTGCCGACTCCTGCAGAAAGAGCAGCCGAAGGGAAACACAAGAAAACGTGTCATACCCAAAACACAAAACTAACCGATCTGATCTATTTGTACCCAAAAGCCAATTTCACACATTTCCTCTTATCGTCCATTGCAATCTAAACCAATGTTCCGCCATGCTCAACAAATGAGTTAATATTGTTGTTTTTCATTGCTCTGCCTGCTCTTGCACCTAAATTATCGCCTTAAAATGAAATTGACTAACTAAGGCGTACCGTTTCGTCTGCATATTGAGAAACCTCAGGGCGGCAGAGGCACCAAAACGTCTGAACCTTCGATCGGAGTGAAACCCATCATCCTGTTTGTTGCACGAGACGGAGACCTAAACAGATGCTGCGTCTCCAGCCATCTATCAAGCTGTCCAAACAAAAAGTCACCAGGGTATTAAAAGCAAGTGAAGTGGAATACGCACACCTGCACTGTAACTGATGATCGTGGCACTTAAACAAGTTAACATTTTATCTCTAATGGGAGAAGAGTGGGGGGAGGGGGGTGAACTTTCATGCACAGCCAGCTCTGCAAGCCAAGTGATGCAGACTTCTGAGACAGCCGTGACAAATGGTAACACCCATATAAGCACAGGAGCAACAGCAGTCCTGGCAGCCATAATCTCAAAGGCTGAGAAACTTCTAGAAAGAAAGTGACACAGAAAAAAAAAAAAGATACAGCAGAAATAGAGAGCCGTCTCCTCTGTCAGACAGAGCAGTGGTGAAAGGCATGCAGGGAGATTAATTTCCTAGAGGCGTGCCACCTTCTTGCCTTTCCTGACCTCGGCGAAGAGAAGATTGAATAGATAATTCTGCAGGAGCTCGGCACATTTCGGCTGTGAATGAGCTGCGGTATTATCTTGTTCACACCCTCGCGCTTCTTCTCGGGGGCGTGTTTCGATGAGCTGTGGGCCCAAACGAGGCGATGTGTCAGTCATGAGCACCACGCAGGAGGATAATGAAAGAGTCATCAGACATTATCGGTGAAGTGAAGTCAGCGGACGACTGCGGGCCACGCAGAGAGCGACATGCATGAGGAATACTAAGCAGTTCCCACACAAACTTAGAAAGCTACAAAAGAAAAAAAAAGAAACATGTTTTTTTTGTTTTTCCACTATGTCAAAAATTAAATGTCCACCTGAAGACTTCTTTTGACTGGTCCCTTCTTCAGGGGTCGCCACAGCGAACTAACTCGCATGAAGACTTGGAGATTGTTTTTACACCGTATGCCCTTCCTGAGAGATCACGGAGCTACCACAGCCCTCTGTGTGGAGCAGAGAGCTGCCACCTATTGTGCCTGGGGGAGCAGATGATGGAGGTTAAGGGCCTTGCTCAAGGGCCCAGAGTGGGGCAAATGAGGTGAAGAGTGAGAGGTCAATCTGCATGTGTCAATCTCCATTGTGCAAGCTTACAGAACACCACAGCTTTATAACTTGAATCCCACACTCCTGGCTTCAATGAATGAGAAAGCTCCTCAGATGAGAAGCGAAACGTCTTCAGTTACAAATAAAGTCCAGTTGTTTTGTTTTTAACTTTTTTTTTTGGAATGACTCACTAAAATGACCCAAATCAGTTGAGTTGCTTGAGTTGGTCACAGCGCTGAAATACTACCACAAACAGCCCCAACCAAACAGCCCCTATATAAATAAATATATATATATATATATATATATATATATATATATATATATACAAAGTATATATATATTAGGGGTTGAACGACTATACAATTTTTAAACTCGAAATTAACATAATAAAACTCGAGTACAACTCGAGTAGTTGATGATGTCATAGGATCTCAAGATACAATAAAATAATAAAATAAAACAGCAAAAAACGTAATTTATTATTTACAAAAAAAGACCAACAAAACATCGGGAGCGTATATTATGCTCCTACCATTTATCATTCGGCAAATAAGTCACAGGAAAACCAAAAGTATTAGTTATTACTATTAAGCTAAAAAAGTGAAAGAAACGTGCAGCACGTAAAAAAAGGAAACTAAAAACAGTGTGCCGGACGACCACATTGTGGTGCGCATTAGGTTTAGTTTTAGAGATTGATATGTTTATAGGTTCCTGCAACAGTGCATGAAACACCACCCTACGGTCACAATATACAGTAGCCACAGAATATGGTATAACACCGATTCATAACAAGCTCCAAACAGTCGGGAAGTTGATTCATTTTTTGTTTCCTTATGGTAGTTGAACCGGAAGATTCATCTTTAGTGAAATATTTCCATACTAGTGATGCATTTCTACCTGTTTGTCAAGACTGGGCCTGCTTCGCTCCATCCGTCTGCTGGGAGGAATCCATTTTGTAGCTCCTACTAGTAGCCCAGTGCGGATCACGTGACACATGACGCAATGATAGCGCAGGATCCGGATTAACTGAGACCTCCAACTCATGAGTCCTGACTCAGAGCAAGGATTCCAAAGCAGCTTCGTGTGGAGCTGGCTGACTTCAGGCCATGTTGTTAACACGTAGTCTATGTGCCAATTACGCATGAACTTCTTAAACGTATTTGACGTGTAAACACATACTTTGTTTACACGTCAAAGTCACATGAAATATTTGGCCCGGATGTGCTTTCCCCAGGTCTGCCTGCACATCCATGCACCAGCATCCTGCAGAAAAACTAAGACTTCTGCACATTCAGGCAAGGACACTTTTCACTACAGGATGCAGCAAAGGTCGTTCACCTGATTACTTCCTACTCTTCACTTCCTACTCTTTACTTCCTACTCTTTACTTCCTACTCTTAACTTCCTACTCTTAACTTCCTACTCTTTACTTCCTACTCTTTACTTCCTGCTCTTTACTTCCAACTCTTTACTTCCTACTCTTAACTTCCAACTCTTTACTTCCTACTCTTTACTTCCTACACTTAACTTCCAACTCTTAACTTCCAACTCTTAACTTCCAACTCTTTACTTCCTACTAGTGTTGTGGTCAAGACCACCTAACCCGAGACCAAGACAAGTCAAGACCAGAGTGTACCGAGACCGAGACAAGACCAAGACTTTTAGGGTCCGAGACCAAGACAAGACCAAGACTTTTAAAGTTCGAGACCAAGACAAGACCAAGACCGAGGGAGGGCGAGACCAATTCGAGACCAAATCCACAAATAAAATAAAAAAATAAATAAAATGTTATTATAAAATATTTTTATAAAGTTATGAGCCTTTTTAATGTGTCAAAACTGATGATTTTACCAGACAGTAATGTTTTTACGTTTTTAAACAGTGTTGTTTGTGAAATGAATTTTGTACTGCAATGTCTTTTGTACACAACTTGTGCATGCTTACTTTAATTTATTTAAACTCTAATGTAAGTGACCCATTTTGATCCTAATAAAACAAAACTCAAGATGCATTTACCTTCTTTTGGTCTCTTGAAGTCAACATGAAATACTGGGCAGTATAAATGCAGTCTTTAGGATTAAATTGGAAACTTGAAGTCAGTTACTTTCTAAAATTGTTTAATTTTCATTTAGACTTGTGTATTTGCTTGGGGATCTTCCATTGTATGATCCAAGGCACATTAAGAAAAAAAACACAGTATCATAAAAATCACCCAAGAAAACTTAGTAGCTTATTCATATTCATAAAGTTTCAGAGAAATAACTGCACTGCAGGCAGCCAGGAATGTGAACAAAAACTACTACAGAAAGAAAACCACGAGGCTAATCAATTTCAACGTTGCAGCTATACAAAGCAACACAAAGTTTGCCCGATGCATAACTACTTTAAAAAAATCCCACTTTGGCTGTGGCTGCATTTTGGAAGGAGTCGACGGGGGAGAGGACAGCCCCCGGAGGGCAAAACGTCAGTCTTTCCACAAAAAAACAAAAAACAAAAAAACTGTCCAGATGACTAACTGATTATTGGAGTTTAAAGAAGTGTTTCATTGCATTTAAGAAATATGAGTGATTGCAACATTCTGTGGCCTAAACGTGCACGATGGGGTCTCATTAAAATGCCTCCTCGACTGAAAACCCTTTCCACTGGTGCAGAGGAGGCAGGGACTGATAGGACCTTCATTGCCAAATTGTGCAGTTGTGGAAATCTAGTGTGGTTTTTTGCCCAGAAGACAAGTGCATTGTCTGTGTCAAAGTCACGGATGGCATCAAAGTATTTCCTTATCTGTGTGTGTATGCTTGAATCCTGGTCTGAGCTGTGCTTTTTGTATGCCTTGTAGCGGGACAGAAGGCGAGGGTATTTGTTTGGTGGCGAATCACTGGCTGCGGCTGGATCCACATTCACAACTTCTGAGCAGGTGTCTTCTTTCATGTCCATCATCTTCTCCACCTCTAAGATCAATGTTTCTGAAAAACACAAACACAATGACTGAGTTAGATTTAAAAGGATATGCACATATCAGAGTTGAATTAAATACGTTTAGGACCTTTTATTAGGGGCCTCCGATGTGCGTCCCATCAGTGTATGAATGTGATAAAGCTCTGATTAGTCTCCTTTGAATGATTTGTTCAATTAGCTTTGTAGAGATCTAATAGAGTGCCGTATGAATGTGTAAATGAGGCACAGATTGTAATGTAAAGTGCTTTGAGTGTCTGATAAGATAGAAAGGTGCTATATAAGTACAGTCCCATTTAATATAAAAGTGAGTCAGGATTGTGTACAATAGGCATGTTACCAGCCTAAATATAAAGAATATCTGTTTCAATAGGCTCAGAGTGTACAAAATATGTTTTTATGACAAAAGTAAACAGATGAAATGAAGACTATGAATTCCACTGTAAGACTAGTTAAGGCTTTTATAGACAACTAATTTGAAATATTTTAGGATTTATGATTTTGCAAATAAGACATTTATTTTCAGCAGAGAAAATATATACTGACCTGTCAGTGTCTTCTTAAGCTCATCTCTGAACTTTTTCACTGATGTTGAATTTCCCCCATTGGTAACATCTAAGTCCACCCAGCTTAAGCCAAACTGAGGATCCAGCATGGTGGCCAAGAAGTAAACATTGTGGTTAAAAGGTTCCTCTCTTCCACTGTCTTTGGCCATGCTTGTTTTTAAAAAGATTCCAGAAAATCTTTTCACCAGAGACTGCTGGAGGGCTCTGACCAATGACTGGCACTGCATTTGAGTGTCCTCCATCTTGAGGAGGTGTGTATTCAAGTCCAGGACAGTTGGAACCACCATACTAATGGTAACTGATTTCTCCCCTTCTGTCAGGTCTGTTACCTCAGAAAATGGAGCAAGAACTACACTCAGTTCCTTCAGCTGGTTCCACTCACGGGCACTAAACACCAACTCCTCGTGATCCTTGCTGCACATTTCATTCAGGACTTTGTGGTCCAGAGCTGTGAAGGCCTGTACTTGTTTAAATATACTGTTCCATCGAGTTGTGTTTGCAGCTGGAATGGTCCTATTAGTGCCAAACGTAGCCTCAAACTTGTCTTTGAATTGTGAACTGCTATGCAATAAGGTGGTGAACCGTGATGTTTTGGCTATTGTGTGAGAAATGGCCTTGACCTCCTTCATGCCGTCATTCACAACTAATTGCAGAGAGTGTGCAAAGCAGGAAAGACGTGCACCAGATGACCAGGGTAATTCGGTGTCTTCCTGAGAATTAATGTCCTCCCACAGGTGCTCGTCATCTAAATGCTCCTCTTCACTTTCGCTGTCATCAGATTGGGGCATGTGTACTTTGAAAGCACATTTCATATTGGCAGCATTGTCTGTTATGATATAGCTAATTTTGTCATGGATACCGTATTCCTCTGTGATCTCCTCAAAGGCAGACGCAATGTGCTCTCCAGTATGTCTGCCTGTGAAACGCCTATAGTCCAGCAGGTAGGATTCAAGTGCATAGGAATCCTTTGATTTGTAGCACACGTGGGCGGTCACCCCAAGGAAGGAGCATAGCCTGCGATCAGACCAGAGGTCAGTTGTTAATGACACAGATGACTGGGTCTTCAGTTTCTCCAAAACAGTTTCCTTGACCTTGATTACCAACTCTGGAATTTGTCTATCAGAAACCGTTTTTCTAGAGATTGGTGTGTATTTACTATCCATAACTTCAAGAAAGTGTTTAAAATGACTGTTTTCCACAAGTGAGAGAGGCAGACAACACCCAATGATCAAATCTTGGACAATGGCTTGACTGATGGCTTGTTGCCTTGGTGATTGTGGGCTGTAGAGCTGCACTTTCTGCGTAAATAATGAAATTGATGGCTGTGTGACTGTGACATCATTCTGTTGCCCTGCCTTGTATTCCAGGAACCTAAAAAATGCAAAGGAGGAATCAGTATATCTGGTCATGAACATCAATTACATCAAAAGAACACTTAAAAATAAGTAGCAACTTCATAAATGTATGTCAAATATATCCTCCATTGTTTATCATAAGCAAAAATTAAACTTAGAAAAATCTAACAAAGTTAAATTGGGTCCTCTGGATGGGTTTAAACAATAAAAAATTATACAAATGTTTTGTCTTTCATCCAAAAGACTTCTTCAATATGAGGAGCTATATTAAACTCAAGAGCTACATTTTCAGGCCAAGACTCTGCGGTTTACACTCATCTCCAGACCAGCGGTCACTCTTTCAGGGATGAAGATGTTCACATCCTTGATAGAGAGGAACAATGGTTTGAGAGAGGAGTAAAGGAGGCCATCTTTGTGAAAAGAAACCATCCATCTTTAAACAGAGGTGGAGGCCTCCGGGTTCAACTGTCCCCCTCTTACAATGCTGTGATTGCTAGTATCACTCAGCCCCCGGTGAAGGCAAGCAGCCATCAGAGTACTAACAATCCATCATTAGGCTGATGGTCCTCCTTGAACATGTGAGCAGCTAGTTTCATCAACAACAAACGGTTGGTCCACTGTGAGGAGGCACTATTTATAGGGCTGAGCTGAATGCAGCTCCTCAGCCTGAGGAAGTCTTTCGGACGAAAGACGAAATGTTTCTACCTTTTATTTTTACTTTTTTAACACGCCCAGAGGACCTGATTTAACTTTTTAAGATTTTTCTACCTGGGTGATTGAGCATGCATCAGGACATATTAAACACAGTTAGCAACTTCTCACAGTGGATCAACCAGTTTGCCAAATATGCTAAGGGAGACCATCAGCCTAACGATGAATCGTTGGCACCCTGATGGTTGCTTGCTATTCACAGGGGGCTGAGTGATACTAGCAATATCAGCGATGTAAGAAGAAGACAGTCCCTCTTACAATGAAGTCTTTTGTTAAGAAGTCAAGTAGTCTTTTGGATGAAAGATGAAACGTTTCTACATTTTGTTACCACATGCCCTGTCCCCTCAGTCTCTCAAAGTTAACAGTGAATTTGTCCTTATGCATGCTCAATAACCCAGGTAGAAAATTTAAAAAAAGTTAAATCAGGTCCTCTGGGAGTGTTAAAAGAAAAAAAAGGTAGAAAAAAGCTGTGCAGATAATATTCTACTTTTTTCTTTTAACACACACTCAGAGGACCTGATTTAACTGTATGTAAACAGTGAATTTGCTTACTTCCCTTAATATGTTAATTATATCAGTGTTATAAAGTAAAACTCATTTAAGGGCTAAACAAAGCGGGTCTGAGTCTGACACACATTAATTAATTTAGATGTATTTAGATTTAATGTCGATGAATTACTTTTTCAACTTTTTGTCCCTTATTTTAGTATTTGTGATGCATGCTTTGGTATTTGTTGTTGTTATTTTTTTGTTTGTTTTTGGCGAGTCAAGACTGTTTTTCTCGTCCTAAGCAATTCACTGCATTGTTGTCGACCTTGTGTTGATTTTGCATATGACAAATAAACCATACTTGATAAAACGTTCTGTTTGTATTGTTCTTGGAAGAGAGGCAGATTGATAACGTTAACTAGCTAGCTTTACTAGCATCACTTACACAAAGCTGCGGCGCTTACCTTTCTTTGTGCTTCCTTTCCAGGTGTCGATAAAAGTTGGATGTAGTCCCGACAGTCTCCGAAAGTGAAGCGCTGCAGAACTTGCATTGCGCCGTGTGCTTTTTTTTCAGAGTTGTTTTGCAAACATACTCTTTGTGACTCAAATAGCCAAACTTTATAACAGCAGATTTAGAAGACATCTTCTCTTGTTCTAAACACAAACAAGTCTAACTTTTCTTCCCTGACGCTTGCGAGTGAAAGGAGGTGGGCTCGGTGTTGCCAGATAGAGTCGAGATTTTCCAGCAAAAAATCAGTTAAAAACCGCAACATCACACAAAAACCTGCACAATCTATATTTGTTACAGTATATTTACTTTTTGAACACAAACCCACATCAGTACAAGCCAAGGTAATTTAACAATATGTGGCAAAACGGAACAGTCCAACAAAAATCTTCCCAGAGTTCCCAGCAAAATCAGAACGAAAACTGGCCAATTGGCAGTAAACCACCCAATCTGGCAACACTGGAGTGGTAACAAAAACATGTAGCTAGCTGCTATGAGTCACGTTATCGCTTGAATTTGAATCGGTATGTTTTGCATCCAGTAAAAGCAAAGATGTTAACAAATAAACTGGACAATATTCTGGCAATTTAGTGATATTTTCACAGTTGTGGTCTTGACTGGTCTTGAAAAAAAATCCCGAGTCCTCAATGTCCGAGACCGTGACAAGACCGAGACCAAATGCGGTCGAGACCGAGACGAGACCGAGACCGTAAAAAAGTGGTCTCGAGACCGGTCTCGAGACCAAGACCGGTCTCGAGTACTACAACACTACTTCCTACTCTTTACTTCCTACTCTTAACTCCCTACTCTCAACTTCCTACTCTTTACTTCCTACTCTTAACTTCCTACTCTTTACTCCCTACTCTTAACTTCCTACTCTTTACTTCCTAGTCTTTACTTCCTACTCTT
>NW_023619577.1:0-9039 GCF_014905685.2 Nematolebias whitei
TTATCTGAAATATAGACGTTAACGTCCTTGAGGGGGCGGGCTAAGTCATAACCATAGCGACAGAAGCTGAACCAATCAGGAAGCTAGCCTTCTCAAACGGGGATAAAAGGCCGGAAATGACGCACACCCACCGAGCATTTTCCGGGAGGCGCACACGAGGCGGTTCGTTCTTAATGCTCCATTTATATGCATATATCTTATTAATGTAATTGTTTGTCTCTGAATATCTGTAACCCATGTTGTGTCAAATAAATCTTTTATACGAAGGGCGACGCCTCCGCTGTTTTGAACACGACGTGGTAATCTATCCACAACAAATGGTGACACCCGACGTGCGGCGAGGTGACGCGGCCTACACTGAATTGGATCGAGGTGGCTTGCGGTGCACACAGAGAGAGGAACTGGGCCCATTACTTTCAGGTAAGCTGGTTAACTGTTTGGACCTTAAGGTCCGGAGTTTCTGGCTATTCGGCCGTAAACCAAATTATAACTAAATTAAAATTACTCTGTTGGTGTGCATGCGGCCATCTCCGGAAAATAAAGATGGTTTTATTTAAGATAACTCTCGGTGATTCGTGTTAATTCTGACGAGGTGGGTTACGATATTCAGACGGTTTAGGCGCCGAACGCTTACTTAGACGTTTTTAGGTAGTTTTCACAAGTTTGTGGACTTGTGCTGGTGGACGGCGGGAAGGCCTGCCGGAGTCACGTGGGTGACAACGTTTTCTCTCAAATTCAGCGGGATTGGCCACCACAGCTTTGATCTGACGAGATTAAGGTGCCAAGCGTCTCACAAATGTCTTGGAGGCTGAGGGACGGGACTCCTCCGGCCAGTGTTGACTGCCGCCTAAATTGTACCCCATTATTAGTTTAGCTTTGAGGGAAAATGTGAACAGAATAGAGAGTTTACCAAATTTCATGTGATCAGGGATCGCATTAGTTTTAGGACGTTGTAATAACTTTGTTTGCGCCGTGTTTTGTATGTCGTGTGAACGCTTCAAGGCCGGGACACGTTGGGAGAGACGTAACAAAAAAAAAAAAAAAGAGAGGGGGGAGTGAGCTGTGTGTGGGCGGAAGCTCAGGGTTATTTTTCTCTTTTTTCTGTGTGTCGGAGAAAGTCTGCTTGGAGCCGTGTGTGTGTGTGTGGTAAAGCACTCGTGTGGGGGAAGGGAGCGTTTCTTTGTTCCACACACGAGGTGAGAGCTTACGCGTGTTTTGTTTTGTCTTCGTTTCTGCGTCAGAGGTGTCTTGTGTGATCGGTGCTTCCGTATCCTGACCGGAAGGGGGCGCTGTTGTATGAGGCAAGGGCAGGTCTGGCCGTTGGGTTGTTCCGTACCAGACTTGTGTTTGTTTTATTGCGGCTGCGGCCAGGAGTGAATGAAAATAACATATTTGAATGCCTGGGTGTGTGAATGTTGTTATCAGGTGTGGAACTCATGAATGTGGTACAGGTGAAGCCTGTGGAAAATCTATAGGATCATATCAGAGGAAAACTGGACAACTTATAGGGAGTATCAAAATGAGAAGGAGGTAATTAGTTTGAGATCAGGGGGCCACTAGCTCAAACAAGCGGAAATGAGCTTTATGTACCAAAATTAAGGGGGTAGAGCTTGATTTTTAATGATTTAGGCTGTACAAGTTGGGTTAATTTAAAAATATAGCTGATTGGCGTGTCACAGCTAAATGGTATCTGATATGGGAACAGGGATAGCTGAAAATCTTCCACATATTTGCTGATAGCCGTCTGAGGCCAGACAGAAACGGAGATAGGAGCAGACACAAGGTTAAACGAAACAATTTTCTGTATGATAGGAAGGAGGCTGTGAACTCTGAAACAGAGGATGGTTTGAATCTCAAGGAAAGAGGGGACATCACGTGTACGAGCTGTAATTAACCAGGAGATGGAGTCAGAGTGAGTCAGCTGGAGAAGGTTGAATCATCTTGGAGTCAGATTAGACGGTAGAGGGTTGGATGTCAAGGCGACCGTGGTGTTGGTGGTAGTTAACAAATTAGTTTAACTTTCTTCTTGGAATTGACAATAAACTCAGGTTTTAAACTCAACTGAAAAACAACTGAATAAGAATAAGTAATAGACAAAATCCTTGACACTTGTAAAATAAGGTGGAGAGATGGATTTTTTTTTTTCTGGTCAAACAATACCTTACTGGACTCAAAGTGAAAAGGTCAAATACGTTAGGAAACTAAACTCAAATTGAAAAAATTAGATTAAATTATACAGCCATAACTAAACTCAAATTGAAAAAATTAGATTAAATTATACAGCCATAACTAAACTCAAATTGTAAATACTTGGGTTAAATTAATCAATCTTAATTGTACTCAAATTGAAAAACTTAGATTAAAGTAATCAGCCTTAAAAAGGTAAAGGCGAAGGCCAAGGAGCTGTTTCCTTCTAAGAGCTGCAGGGACTAGGTTATTTATGGGACGACGACAATTCTAGTGGGTAAACGCCATGACTTTAACTTTATTATTTGAGACTTCACACAGGTCCTGGGAGTGCAAAAGGACAACAGAGAGGTGTACATGGTGGGTTTAAGGAGTTGTACTTTGTGGAAAAGGGCATGTACACGTTTTTGTACAGTGATAATGGACTCTGTGATGTCTTGAGGAGTATACATGGTCTTAATTGATTTGTATTAAAAGTATCTTGTTTGTGATATAGTGAAAAAGCATAGTTATGAGAGGAAATGATTGCAGATTTGTTATATAACAGTAAGTGATTACATATTGTCATGCTGCCTAAAATTACAAGGTCTGGATGATAATGTGGCCCTGAGAGTGGACTTCACTGTCAGGTGATGTGTCAACACACACTCTACAAGATGGAGGACATTGTTTGGAGGGGAATATTTTATGCGGTAGGCGTAAAGAATTGGCTTGTGCAGTGTTTAATGAAAGCTTTCACTCTTGTGTAATTGAGCGGTTAAAACATCTATTGTACAATCCAGGACACCAGAATGACTCCGTTGGGGTAAACGCTGTGGTTCCAGAGTAAAACTTGCTAACTAACGATTAATGTGGATAACAGATGAAGATTGAATCTGGTTTTAATAATTTGATTGTTTTTTCTTCTCTGCAGCTGGAGATGACAGAACTTTGGAGTGGGAAGATGAGTCTAATTAGGCCCACAAAACATAGAAGGTAGCATTTAACTGCATACAGCATCCATCTGAGTTTTGATCAGGACTCTCGAGTGCCGGGGGCCGGATCGGATACAAATGTGTTCAGGTGGGCGCTGAGGTTGGGTCTGTGAAACTGACCAATGGGACGGTTCGAATAAGTTGTCAGTCGAACACAACTGACACAACAACAAAGAACTTTTCAGCCAAGTAACGTGACTTTTCAAAGATCTAATAGTCTAAGAGCGAACTGAACTAACTGTCCAGAGGGGGTCCTGGAGTTGTCCACAGCGAGAACATCCAGTCAAGTCTTGCTGTATGCTGAGATATGAACTGCTGTACAAAGCTGAACTGGTCTCCAGACAGACGGAGACGAATCTGGGGACTGAAAGGCTGAAAGAAGAACTGGTGGTCACTCTGTCCAAGGTCACTAACATCAACTGCAGCCTGACGGATGTGTCAACCCCACATTTGGTCTGTGATGGTCATCTAAGCACTTTGGGGGTCGTGATTAAAAACTGCAGCTGGCTTTGATAATAATCACTCACATAGACTCATTTTAAGACATGTGACACAACATGACACAGACGTACTGACGTGGGAGTGCTAGACGATTCACCTGCTCCAACTGCTCTGAGATGAAAATTGTTTTATTACCTCAAATGCTCCACACCCCTGAGCAAAATATTGATTTTAACTTTCCGTTTATACAGGTCAGGAAGTCTCATTCAAGAGGAACCTGAGACATGATTTGGATGAAGTTCACTAATGTTTTCTAAAATAACACTGAATGATTGTCTTTGCCTTGACGGAGCACATGTGGGGGGTCTGGTTTGATACAAGAGAAGAAATTTATTTAATGATTAACTTTTTGCTAATTTATAGGAGAGCTTGGGTTGTAGTTGGGTAATTGTTTGCAGAACCTGGGTTGAATAACAGTAGTGGGAAGTTTAAAACTGCACCATATTTTTAGTTCTGTAACTAATGCTCAATCTGGGTGTTAGTGGATTGCAGACGATAATACTTCAGATTTGAAACAATGCCGTTTCAAAAAGGGGGGAGGTGTGTAGGCGGCTCTGAGCAGGGAACAGTTCATACAAGGATTAGATCATTACAAACTATACAAAAATAACTTCTTCTGAGGCGATTAAAAGATCATATCATGTAGGGTAATCACATTGACATTGGGAAATGAATAAATCAGAAACCTACATAACGACATTGCACTTGTATATATGTATATCAGTTTAACAGAAGTATATTTTTCTCTTTGTTGTAATGTGTACAGATTCCAGAAAGGGGGACGCCCCTAGCCTGAGGTGGATTTGAGCAAAGGTTAAAGGGAAATGGGTGATTCGGTATTTTAAACACCACTGACTTGACTGACTGGACTGGACTCAAATAGTTTAATTGGGCTAATAAAAGGGTTCATGAACAAAGTATTTTAACCATAATTCTTCCTCTTTTATTTTTTCCTCTCCCTCTTTTTCTTCCTTGCTTTTTCCTCCCTCTCTAGCACAGACAGGCACCTGGATGGAAGATTTAATTCTTTTTTCTCTCACAGTGTTTTATGTCAGTTGTTTAAACTTTTAAGTTTATATTGTATTTTGATTGATGCTGTTGGCGCAAGCGATTTAATGAAGTTACTTACACAGGCTCCAGGAGGAGGGGGGCCGGCGTGGGGGATTGTTATTATTGTTGTTGTATTGTGTATGTTTTATTTTAATTGTAGGTAGACCGGTTGACGACAAAGGCTTGTAAGGGTGACGGATGGGATGAGAACACACAGGTATCCCTGGAGAAGTCCAGTATGTAACACAATTCAGCTTCAAGTGAACAGATGCATGTAAGGATAGCATTTTATTTTAGTTTTACTAATTCTGTTTTAGGATGACATTACAGTGTAAGAATACACCTATCAGTAGCAATAATAATCATCAGGGTGTCCAATATAGTTTTATTCACTAAAGAAGTAACCACAGTCAGTTTTTCCAGGTCCAGGTCATGGATTCCACAGATAAAATAATCAAAAGGCCATGCAGGGTGTTTAAATTCGCAAGCTTTGGTGTCCAGCTTTTCTCATCAGGAGGGAGGAACTCTGACCGAGGAGACAAACTCACATCAGACTGAGTCCTGCTGAAAAGAGGGACAGGACAAGACCCCACCAGGTGGTGGACAGAACATCACATGCCATCGGTCCCCAGAAGGAGAGTGGCACCTGTACGACCCCACCAGGGCACCCCTGCAAAGGAGAGGAATCGATCGCTGGACCAGATGCAGGGTGATCTGAAGACAGCTCCCCACTACACCTGGAGGAGGTGACAGGACCTTCGTGGGAGCTCATTCTTTGCCCCTTTGTTCTGGTTGGAAAAAGGCAGTAGCAAACATCGGAGAAGGAGTCTCCGCTCTGCCTGAAGTCGGTCGGGTGGATCGGGTAAGGACGGAAGATTACCAGCCCTGACCGTGAAGAACAGAAGACGCGTCAAACTGATTTTAGTTTTGTCCCAATACATACACGTCATTTAGAATGTTTAATCAAACTGATAAGGTTCTGAGGACTTTACACGAAGATAACTCCGCGGGCCGAATCCTGCCGAGCACCAAAGGACCCTTGTGGACGAACAAGGGCTCCCACCGCAAGCTCAAGAACCGAAGACCTGCTAGATAGAAATGTTTAAATTGAGGGTGTTGGCTTTTCCTGTTTAATATGAGTGTTTTGTCTTACCTTTCAGTCATTCTGAAAAACAACCAGAGTGAATTCAATTGGAAACTTAGCTATTCATTTAACTTGACTATAAACTTAAATATTCAGTTAACTTAAATATTCAAATATTTTACTCCATTCAATTGGGCATTTAATCATTCTAAAATACCACGAGGTATTTTGAAGGTGGTTTAAAATAGAGTTTCACTTATTTATCTTTCTCTAGGAGGGGTGTTGCCGCTTTTTTTGTATTTTTATAAAGGTTTATGTGTGTGGTACTTTTCACATGTGTTGGATCAGGGGTCTGGTCCAGGACCCCTGGGGAGTGCAGTAAGTTTGCATCGCGTCCATATTGATAAATCCATAAAGAGGGTGAACTCCCAGGAATATGGGAGTTCAAAAGAGGGAATGTTGGATTTAATATTTTATACCTTTTTATAATTCCTATCAAGCACTCAAATGTCATGTCACATAAAGGGTGTGCGTGTCTTTCTTCCAAGGTTGAACTATGTTTATAGAAAATGTTTGCTAATTCTAACTAGTTGACCTTTAAATATAATCTCATAGTAGCTAAGGATAATTTTACAAGTTTACATTTGATAAATTACAAGCAATCAAATCAGGCCAGAGAGCAGACTGATTAACATAAATAAAGCTAGAACACAGCTCTTTAATTTAGACAATATAGTTTGACTAAGTAAAATCAAAGTAAGAGTATAACCATGATCCAAATAAAAACACGAACATAAGTTAGATAATATAATTATTCCTAGAAATAAACAACTATTTCAAATCAGTGTTATCACTAAGGTATAATCACGTTAAACAAACAGTGTTAACAGTTTAAACGCAGACACAGAAACTAAGATGATTCTGCCTTAAAAACAATCACCAGGCCTTCAACAGATATTGAATTAACACCCAGGAGGTAGGTAATAATTAATGGTTATTAATTATTACGTATAAACAATTTAATATAGTATAATAGCAAGTTAAACTTTAAACAAAAGCCGATTTCGGTGTACCAACACTTATCTGAAATATAGACGTTAACGTCCTTGAGGGGGCGGGCTAAGTCGTAACCATAGCGACAGAAGCTGAACCAATCAGGAAGCTAGCCTTCTCAAACGGAGATAAAAGGCCGGAAATGACGCACGCCCACCGAGCATTTTCCGGGAGGCGTACACGAGGCGGTTCGTTCTTAATGCTCCATTTATATGCATATATCTTATTAATGTAATTGTTTGTCTCTGAATATCTGTAACCCATGTTGTGTCAAATAAATCTTTTATACGAAGGGCGACGCCTCCGCTGTTTTGAACACGACGTGGTAATCTATCCACAACAGTTGCCAGCTGAAACTCTACAGTGCAAAGAGGAAGCCATTTCTAAGCAAGCTCCACAAGCTCAGACGTTTGCACTGGGCCAGGGGTCATTTAAAATGGAGTGTGGCAAAATGGAAGACTGTTCTATGGTCAGATAAGTCACGATTTGAAGTTCTTTATGGAACACTTGGACGCCATGTCATCCGGACCAGAGAGGACAAGGATAGCCCAAGTTGTTATCAACACTCCGTTCAGAAGCCTGCATCACTGATGTTATGGGGTTGTATGAGCGCTTGTGGCATGGGCAGCTTGCATGTCTGGAAAGGCACCATTAATGCAGAGAACTTTGTTCAGGCTCTTGAAAAACACATGCTCCCATCTAGACGTCATCTCTTTCAGGGAAGACCCTGCATTTTTCAACACGATAATGCCAGACCACATTCTAAAGCAATCACAACATCATGTCTACGTAAGAGAAGGATCCGGGTACTGAAATGGCCAGCCTGCAGTCCAGATCTTTCACCTATAGAACATTTGGCGCGTCATAAAGAGGAAGGTGCGACAAAGAAGGCCCAAGACGATTGAACAGTTAGAGGCCTGCATTAGACATGAATGGGAGAGCATTCCTATTTCTAAACTTGAAAAACTGGTCTCCTCTGTCCCCAGACATCTGTTGAGTGTTGTAAGAAGAAGGGGGGATGCCAAACAGTGGTAAAAATGGACTTGTCCCAACTTTTTTGGGATTTCTTGATGCCATGAAATTTGGGAACAACAGATTTTTCCATTAAAATGATACATTCTCTCACTTTAAACTTTTGATCTGTGATTTGTGTTCTATTCTGAATAAAATATTAGATGTTGGCACCTCCACATCATTGCATTCAGTTTTTATTCAAAATTTGTTTAGTGTCCCAACATTTTTTGGAATCCAGTTTGTATGAAGTAATGAATTTTTTACAGCTGGGCCATGACGAGGGAACAGAGGATTTTGATAATTACATAAAATGGGGATTTATAATATAACTTTTCCAGGGGGTGAACTTATGACATTTTTCAATGTAAATTGGGATTAAATTGAAGGGTGGTGGAATGGGTAAATTGATTTGTTGGTTAATTGGGAATGTTTTTATATTAGATCACCAGTGGAAGTTGGGAGGTTCTGTTATTAACATACAATATGCACGTTAAAACACGTTAATTGTTTAAATCAGATTTTATTTACAGAATCACATTTTCTGCTGTGACAGGCTAAACATACCAGCAGCGCTCTGTGCAAATAAAATGGGTATTGCATGACTGAAGAGGAAGAGGGCGCAGAGTTATTTTTTTTTCTTTTTCAGATGGACACAATGTACTAGGCCTGCCCTTGGAGTCAAAAAGAGAAGTTCAGGTTCTACAAACTGATTAACATCTATTAGATAAGAACACTTTCTTGCATTAGGATGCCTCCTGCAATCTTTAAATCATATTTAGAGAACTGACTTAGACAAATGTTAGAAATTTCCATTATGTCATATTGCACCACACCAGGGGGATGCTGAAGTCCTAGGCAGATGTCCAGGGCTGAGTCAGGCGACCTGAGGCTGCCAGGTCACACGCTAGCGGTCACTTCTGGCATTTTCTTTAACCTGAGGCTGCCAGGTCACATGCTATAGCCTGTTGGCATCTCCCGCCAACATATAAGGAATAGTTTATATTCAACCAGAGGAAAATGATTAATTGCTTGCATTTCTGGCGGTACTGAACTCAGAGTTTATTCGAGGGAACCACTTTGGGGTCCCTCGACCAAGGGGAGTTGTTGGATAATATTTTTATCTAGACTTGTTTTATGGTTTTGATCTGCTCAGAGACGGGCTTATAATGAAATTAT
>NW_023619578.1:0-710 GCF_014905685.2 Nematolebias whitei
ATACTATTTACAGTCGCGGTGGAGAGTCTGGAAGCAAATGTTTACTTCCTTGGGGGGCAAAAATAACTGTGAAGCACTGTTTTAATTTAACAAACACTTCTTACATTTGAATATGTCAACAAAATGTGTGGCACATTCTTTATGGGTCCATCTTGGGCAGTAGTCACACTGTATCTGTGAGGAGGAAAGAAACAAAAAAAGTAAAGAGTTAATAAGTATCATGCATTGTAAGTATAAAATTCTACATTCTGTATATTTACCATATCAATGACGCTGTCATTAGCGTCATAGTGCAGCATGTTGCAGGAGACACAATAGTCTTCCACCGTGTCTGGAAAATAAATAAAGACAATTTAGGATTTATTGTCTATTATACCTTATTATTTATGTTTTCCATATTTTGGAAAGTGAAACGGACATTTTATGGAGATTCATTACATAGAGTCTAATATTTCAAGCTTTTATTTTTTGCATTTTTTGTCCGTATATTTTTCTGTAATTGTTAATATGTAGACTGGGAGAAGACCCCGGGAAGACCCAGGACACGCTGAAGTGACTATTTGGCCTGGGAACATCTTGGAGTCCTCCCAGAAGAGCTGGAAGAGATGTCTGGACATCTCTGCTCAAGCTGCTGCCCACAAGAACCTGCTTCAGAACAAGAGGAAGATGATGGATGGATGGATGGATGGATGGATGGATGGATGGATGGA
>NW_023619578.1:810-9039 GCF_014905685.2 Nematolebias whitei
GATGGATGGATGGATGGATGGATGGATGGATGGATGGATGGATGGTGTTAATATGTCTGAACGGAATATTATGTTTTCAAGTTTTATGTTTTTAATGTAGTAGTACCGAGTGGAGCTCATTAATATGTGTTTTACAAGGCACACCAGTTCAGAGATCTTTCAAAAAATACTTAGGACATCAGAAACAGGCTTCCAGATTTAGAAAACAATTTATTAATTTCCATTTGTATTTATACATATTTTTTAAAACTCTTTTCTTAAAAATCCTATGAAAAAAGAAAGGAACAAAAACAAACAAAACCCTGGACCTGAGGTTACCTGGAAGAAGACCACCAAACCAGCACAGCCCCAGACCCCAGCAACTGGAAAAGAAAATAACATTAATAAAGATCAAACACCAAAACTAAGTATAATCAGAAAGAAAACAAACAAAATACAAATATAATAACTCAATGAAACACAAGAACCAACTACCAACAATAAATTCACGTCAGCCAAACTAAATATCTACATTATAGACTGTAATTCACAAAGTAAATGGGCTGTAAACAAACAAAATGAAGAAACTATTTTAAGAAATTATTTGAAACTTGAACCAAATACTCAGTTTAATAATTATGGTCCAGACCCAGGTGTGTGGCTAATTAACCAGGCCACTGACACGAGTTCTCAGGGACCGCGCCCCAAACATAGAGCGTGGAGAAATCCAGAGAAGCAGCCACGGGCGTCTGGAGACGAGTGCAGTAATCTGGAGAAACCAGACAGTTGTAGTCCTCTGTAGAGACAAAACACATGTGAGAGTCAGTCACTGATCACTATCAAAAGGTCTAAAAAAGTTAAGTCTGGTCCTCTGGACATTCAAAAAACAATAAAATGTAGAAACGTTTCGTCTTTCACCTGAAACACTTCCTCACTCTGAGGTGCTGAATTCAGCTCAGCCTTATGTTATGATATTTTTGGACTGGGTCTATGGTTTTGATCTGCTCAGAGACGGGATTATAATGAAATTATGACCCGGTTCTGACTGGGTTAAACTGGGCCAGCAGCTCTAAAGAGAGTCTCCCTGGGAAGACAGTAAATATTATAATGAAGAACAGTTTAACGATGTAAACATGGCAGATGAAGGTCTTTCTATTGTTCACCTGAATTGTAGAAGTTTAAATGCAAATATCTCCTACATATTAAATTATTTCAAAAGATTAAATAAAACTTTTAAAATAATAGCATTATCTGAAACTTGGCTTAATGATGAGAATATGGATAGTGCATATGTTGAAGGGTATGAATTACATCATATGAACAGAAAAAATAAAAAAGGTGGAGGAGTGGCTCTATTCATAGATAAGGAAATAAAATGTAAAGTAATCAGTGAAATGTCTACAATTGTTGATAATATGATGGAAATGATAACAATAGAAATAATTAATAAAAATGGAAAAAACATTTTAATAAGTTGTGTATATCGATCACCATGCTCAAAGATAGAAATGTTTACCGATAAAATATTGGAGTTACTAGAAAAGAGCAGAAATAAAAAAGTTTTTTTGTGTGGAGACTTCAATATTGATTTAGGAAATAAAACTGATTCAAATAACATCAGTACATTCATAAATTCAATGTATAGTTCAAATTTGTATCCGTTAATATCAAATCCAACAAGAATCGCAACTCAAAGTGCAACAATAATTGATAATATCTTCACAAATATAACAGATGGCGATATGGTGAGTGGTATTTTGATGACTGATATTAGTGATCATTTACCAGTGTTCACTATTTATAAAAACGATGTCAGCATATCAAAAACACTTATAATAATAATAATAATGTCATCACAATGTCAGCACTGTATGTTTCCATACAATGGCGAAATTAGTCTCTGCATTTAACCCATCCACCACCAGGTGGTGCAGTGGGCAGCTATTGAAAGCGCCCGGGGGACATTTTGGGGAGGAGACGTGCTGCCCAGAGACGCCACGTGATGTGCAGTGACTGGGGATCGAACCTGGGACTTTCGGGTCCCAAGCCAGCTGCCCTGCCTCTACACCATCTCGGCCCTATAAGAAAGAATAAAATAATAAACACATCCAAAAAAGCATTAGATAAATTTAAAGACGACTTAGCTAAACAAAATTGGGAAGAAGTGTATATAGACGATGTGAACAAATCTTATGATAAGTTTATGAAGATTCTTCAAGTATTGTATAAAAAAAATTGTGTGCAAAAAAATTATATAAAGTGTAGTGGACTAGGCCTACGTCAAAACTCTTGACCTTAAGAACCTTGTGGGACAGAAGCTGTCATTTATTGTATTTGAATCCATAAATACAGGTTCACCCATCCTGAGACTTTCTTTCTTGAAGATTCAAGTGAAAAGAACACTCTCTTTTTATTATCATTACTATTTTACAAATGTTGATAATCAAAGTGTCTTAGTTCAAACCATTTTAGATGTTGCAGTGAACTAATCAATTTTATTAACTGAGTAATGATTTTTATTCTCATGCAAAGTTAGAACTCATGTTAAAAGCTGTTACAGAGTAATTATGCATTTTCTGAGTTCTGCTTTTGAATGAGCAAGTGTGTGCGTTTCCAAGGTTGGAGTCAAACGAAAACAAGTTGTTATGTTAAAACTGTCATGTTTTAGAATCCTCTCAGACGTAAATAGAGATGTTTTGCACCTGTTTCTGAAACACGCCAAAACAAAACCCTCTCTGTCTGTGAGAACATTTCTGATCTGTCTCATAACAATTCTCGCTGTCTCTAACCTCTTACGTCACAAAACACACCCCGTCTGGTCGTTTCTGACCAATGAACAAATCCCAAAAAGTGAACCGGGAAAGAGTCTTTAAAATGTCAGTACTTCCTGGTCTACTCAGGAGTTTTCAGAGAGTTCGAGAGTTCTGGAGTTCTCTGGAGAAGTTCTGTTAGAGACGGGATGATCCTGACATCACAACAAGCTCTTCCGAGTTCCATGGGATTATAACGTTCACTCGCCACTACTTCTGACGAGCTACAGCCACCATCAGGAGACGCTGGACAGGTAGCGTTAACGGAACTCCATATCTGCTGATGAATCTTCAGAAAGGTAATGGATCAAGTTTCCTACCAAGCGTACCGAAGGAGAGCTGGGCTTCTGATGGAGAGTGTCGGTTCTGGTGAACATTCCTCCCCTCCCATTCAATCTTACTCCCTTTAACTTCTTTCATCTTTAACTTTCTATCAAGTAGAAATTCTTCCAGATATTTAGAAATGTCTGTGTAAAGTGCTTATTCACATCCGTGTGGGTAAAAGATCATAGTTGTACAGTTTTATAAATGTCTGTGGTGCAGCAACGGAAAAATCATGGCCGTATGATTTTTCCTGATTGATTGCTTATATTGTTATTTTCATAATTTGCCAAATTAATGTAAATGTTTGATGTTAAATTTGATTCTGTAAATAAATGACCGCATTCATTTTGATGGGTCAAATATAAATGACGTCTCACGTTTGCATTTACTTAAATTCAATGCACGTTTTATTCAGTCCAGAAAAATGAGGAACCCGTGTTAAATGATGAATATATCCCAGCATCTGTTCATCTACATATTGGTGGCCCGCTACGCGCTCCTAAATGGACTGTACTCGTGTGTAAATTGATTTTACGTGTTGGCATGAAATAACAGTTTATCAGCTGTGCTGAAACCGTGCGTATTTACGCGGCGTAATGGAGCTGCGCGCTTGGAGCTCGGCTCTGCAACTTTACGCTGTGTTACGCTGGCAATGTTTTAAGAGCTGAAATTGTGTCATTGAGTCTTTATAAAGCTGACTTGTACGTCTGTATGTGTAACATAAGCTGGCTTTGAGCTGTGGAAACGCTTTATTCTGTTTAAACTGTGTTCCAGACGCTGTTCTGGTCCGGTTCGGTTCTGGTGCCGAATCGGTTCTGGAAAAGTTCGAACGAGTTGTTAAATAGCTAGAAAGACGTTTTGAGACACGGAGCGCCGTCTCCGTGCAGCTCAGGGGGTTGATTCGTTACATTTTTAGCAGAGAAAGTGCATTTTGATGGTTTAGAAGACGATAAGTGATAAAAAAGTTTCAGGCTAAATTAACATGGCTGCTAACGCTTCGTGGTTGGTTGTTTGCTGCTGTGGAAAGTTCTGATTTGCTGAAGACGGTTGACTGACGTGCTGACGTCACCTCCCCTCACCCCTACGCTGCGTCATTGGTTGAAAAAGACCGTGTGTAACGTTCTAATTGGATGAGGGACGTGTCAATCACGTCACCCGGAAATGGAGACTCGTTTTCATAGGGAATAAAATCTGCTTTTTAACGCTGAAAAGCGCATTAAAGCTGTGTTCTGAAACGCTGTTTCAATTCTTCGAAGCATATTCGCTGAAATTTCGCCACGTTAGAGTTTAAAGTCCGTCATAAAATGATGCTTTTAGACTACGCTAGCGATGCTACATTTTAAGCTAACGACCGGATGGATGACGTGTCACGTCACTTCCCCCAAGTCGGAAATGAGCTTTACCGTGCTTAAATTCGCTAAATACGGCTGCAATGTTGTCCCACATAACTCATGTTTCAGTGTTATGAAGTCTGATTGCAATAATTTTGCCACGTTTGTGTAAAAAATCCGTTCAGAAGTGTTGGTTTTCACCGAATGAAGCCGATGCTAATTTTAGCTAACAAGCTAACGACCGGACGCCACAGGAAGTTATAGCACCCCTAGTGGACAACACAAACAGTGTCTGAGTTAAATTTGTTGAGGTGGTACTGACATCTGGTGGAGAAGACGTGGGATCACAGGTTTTCACTTCGTTTTTAGGTAAAGAGTGAAATTGAACGTTTTTATTTTTCTGTAAGGCAATTTTTGAGTTAACAAACTTCCTCTAAGCTGAATAGACTCTGTTATCTTGCATTTTAAAAGTTTAAAAAGGTATTTATGCAGAGAGCATTTACCAAACAAATTTTTATTCACTGATAAATCCTTGAGAGACAGGTACATAATAAAAATTTAGAAACTTTAAATAAGATACAGTTACAGATATTCACAGAGTTGAATAGTTTACTCATTTTGCTAGAAGATAACGCACGTTTAATTGATAAATCACTAAATAAGAGTAAAACTTATCAGGAAAAAGAGATTTTTCTGATTTTCTTTTACCACCTAAACATTTACATCTACTATTTAATTTCTAAATAGCAGATAATGGAGGACGAAGAGGTAAACACTGACCCCTTACAATCCGAGGATGCGGTCCAGACAGCCTTACACATTTTAACAAATTCAATTCTTGGCAAAACTTTGGAGGAATTGCAAGACCTTGATGACATTCAAAGACGTGAGGAGCTGCAGAGTTTATCAAAAGCAGCTACAGTGAAGGAGGACACAAAATCAAGCCGCGTACGGTTAGCAAAAATCTCTCTGCTTCTGAAGGCGGAGTTAGACCGCTTGGTTGAAGAAAAGGTCGTGCTGTTCAACGGATATACGTCTGAAAAAGAGAGGTGTGATGAATTGATGACTGAATCTGAGTTGCTGAAGCAACACATTGAGGCTGCTGAAGACCTCTCAAAGAAAGAGCTGTCAGAACAGGCTCAATCATGTGAGGAGAAGTGTGCCGAGCTGATAAATGAATCTGAGTTGCTGAAACAAAAGATTCAAACTGATAAAGACCTCTCAAAGAAAGAGCTGTCAGAACAGGCTCGATCATATGAGGAGAAGATTGCGGATAAGGAACGAGCGTACCAAGACGCGTGTGCAGATAACGATAAGTTACAAGCACAGTTGCAAACCGCTTTAAGGGAGCTGGCCGATTGCAAGGAAGACAAGGAGTTAATAACCCGGAGTTGGCTGACTTTACAAAGTGAAAATCAGTCAGCACATGAGCGCCTGACCGCTTGTGAGGAGAAATTAACTATAGCTACAAGCCGGATTTCTGAAATGGAGCAAGCTGGTCTGAGAATCGAACAGGGTCAGCTACAACCGCCCCAGACAGATGCTGTTGCACCTCCTCCCCTTAACCCCGTTCAAACACCCCCGTCTCGGGCGGTGGGGTTAGGCCTGCACCGATATCAACTCACTGAATCGATATACACCATGCAGTCAACTCCATCCCCACCACGGGCGGTGGGGTTAGACCTGCACCGGTATGCGCCTCTTCCTCCTGACACCAGGCAGTCACCTCCACCCCCATCTCGGAGGGTGGGGACAAACCTGCACCAATATGCACCTCCTCCTCCCAACCCTTATCAGCCACCCCCACCCCCACCATGGGCGGTAGGGGCAGGCTTTGACCAGTCTGCACCACCAGTCACACAAGTTAGACCGTTGATACAGACTCCTTCAATGGATGACTTGCAGAAAATCTCAAAATATGTACAACGCTTTGTTCCCGGGCCTATGGGGTCCGCAGGAACAAAAGCGTATCTCAAAGATCTGGAGTTCAGATTGAGATCTTATCCTAATGCTACGGTAGATGATAAGATAAGTCTGATGCGGCTCACTTCAGACAGAGAGGTGTTCACCTTCATCGAGCGTCTACCTGATGCAACGAAGAGGGATTACAACCTTCTGTGTGAAGCTTTGATCAGAGAGTACGACCCCTGCACGGGACCTGCTGGTTTTCCAGCTGCAGACAAGGTCACGCAGGGCAAGAATGAACATCCAAAAGTTTATTACAAAAGAATCTTCCAAGCCTATTTTGGTAACAGAAATGAGACCGGAATGGAAGAAGATGATGGTTTTAAGTTTGTTTTCAGCAAAAATCTCCACTCTGATTTTAAAAAATCAGTACAAATGATGGCAAATTTCAGAGAAAAATCCATCAGTGAGATTAAACAGTGTGCTGTGAATGTGTTTGAAGCATGTTCTCATGATAAGACGCCCATAGAAGTGTTTCCTAGTGTAAAGGTTAAACCCCTCCCTCTTGAACTAGAAGGACGACGTGCTTCGCCGCCTCCTCCTAAGAAGAAAGAGAGAAAACAGGCTGTTCAAGCTAACAAACCGCGTACTGAAGGTGCACGCTGGGACAAAAAGGCTCCTCTTTCAGAGGACGACAGTGATTATCGAAAAATGGGTGAGCGCAGGACGCAAAGATATGGGAAACCATATCATCAGGGGCAGTACGTAAAGGAACCCCCGAAAGACGTACCTGACCGTCCCCCACCTCGGACGAAACGAACCGAGGCGAAAAAATCACAAAAGTTCCAGAAACAAGGCCCTACACCTCTGAGCTCGGAAGAGACAGAGAAACTACGCAGGTTGTTAGAAACTTTGAAACACACTGACACGGGAACCCAACCAGGAGCACTTTGCAGTAATGTAATTCCCATTACATCTGAGGGCGCGAATGAAAACATAACAGGTGTCGGTGGAACACACCAGGACATAACTGTTGTTGCCTCAAACAACCCCTCATCAGAGAAAGGGGGGGTAAACACACACACAAACGATGACGAGTCATCGCAGGCTGAACACTCAGAAACAGCTTCTGCTGTGCTGACGGTTCAGACAAACCAAGATTACACAGATAAGGCTGAACGCGTGAAGAAGCGTCAGAAAAAACCCAAGAGGTTTCTGTGTAACTTTATCAGAAAGGGGGTCGCCAAAAAGGCGTACCTGTCAGTAACACTTGAAGGTGTCCTCACACACGAAGCACTCTTGGACGGTGGGGCAGACATAACAATCATGTCAGCTAAACTGTTCGAGGAGCTGAGGACGGCCGCTGCCAGTGTTAACAGGATAATACCTCTCTCTGAATGTGCTATAGAAATGCAGGGTCTCTCAGAAATGAAAACAACCCTGACAGCTATAGCAATGGTTCACATGCAGATTGGCAATATGACACTGTACCACCCGGTACACGTGACTCATGTTGACTCATTCCCATTTTTGGTTGGCCAGGATTTTATAAATCGCTTCGGCGCGATTATAGATTATGGTGATCAAACAATGTGGACAACAGTGAGCAACCCACTGCCAATCGATACGCCTCCGGAGTGTGACACAGACTGCCCAACAGCAGGCACCGCGGAAGGCACACAGGACTCCTCAGCCGGGGACACGAGCCCGGTGAGTACTCCTCTGACACCATGTGAAACCAAAGAAACCCAAGTGATCCAAACTCTGACTCAACAAGACAGCCTCCTCTGTGAGCTGCAGCAGCCAGAGTCCACCAAACACTACCTACCACTGGTAGTTAAGGGTGTAGAGATCCAAGGGTCCCACACCAACGATGCTGT
>NW_023619579.1:0-9038 GCF_014905685.2 Nematolebias whitei
ATGCCCCTCCACATGCTCCGAGGGTCTTGTGAGATGAATTGACCCTCGATCCTCTTTGCATATGTGGCCTTGGCCCTCTTAATACCAGCAACCAGCTCTTTTCTTGTCCTACTCAGCTCCTCTGAGTTTCCAGACCTGAAGGCAGTGTTCCTGGCTTCCAGCAGGGTACGCACCTCTGCATTCAGCCAAGGTTTTCTGTTTGGGGCTTTTAACATTTCTGATAGTGGAGACTGTGTCAGTACATGTACTAATGTAACCCAGAACTGAGGATGTGTATTGGTCAAGATCAAGCGAACCTCCATTTTCAGCAGCTTCTCTGAAAACCTGCCAGTCTGTTCGATCAAAACAATCTCTCAGTGTGGGGCCACTGTCCTGGATCCAGCATTTAACTTTCTTTTGTACCAGTCTGGAGCGTCTCAGCGGGGGCATGTAAGCAGGAGCCAGGAAGATTGAGATGTGGTCTGACAGTCCTAGGTGGGGGCGGGGTTTGGCTTTGTATGCATCTTTTACGTTCGTGTAAACACGGTCCAGCGTGCGGTCTCCACGTGTCGAAATCGTCACATGCTGATTAAAGCTTGGGAGACAGTCCTTTAGATTCACGTGGTTAAAGTCTCCGGCTACCACGTACAGAGCCTCGGGGTGTTTGTTCTGCAACGAGCTGATGATATCATGTAGCTCCTGCAGTGATTCATGTTACTGTCAATCTTTAGTTAGCTTCTGAGTTTAGCTAGCTACGTAGATAAAATTTACACACTAATATGTTAAAGTTAGTGTTACATGGGTCATAATTTATTTCACCGCGATGTACGTGTTAAGCTGCAGTTACTCTAACAAACGTAACTCACCAGCTGAAACTCACAGAGACGTCCTCGGAGTTCTTTGATGAAGAGTCCGTTCGTGGAGATAATGAATCAGGACGTTCAGGCTCTACTCACAGGCTGACTTTAATGGTGAGAGGAAGAGGAGGAGGAGGAGGAGGAGGGAGGCTAATGAACTCTTCTCTCCTCGCAGAAAAACATGGAGCAACTTTCTGCAGCACATGTTGTCGAATCCGTTCGACAACACGCGCTGCACACATGAACTCGTCTGTGGGCGTCACCAGTACCATAGACATAATTATACATAGATTATGTACGGCAGCTCTATACAGCTCTGGATATAATCTGGGTGTAGTCTGTTTGTCATATGTCTGGTGTTTTACCAGCCTGCATGCTGAAACCACGTGACACGTTACAGCCAATACCGAAACTTGACACCGAAAGAAGAGTGACGTTTCAATACATATACCGACCGGTGCAGTTCGGTCAGTGCCATAAAAGAACCTCGGTTCGGTACTCAGCCCTAAAAGGGGTTAGGATTCCCAGAAACGGGGTTCAAGTCCCCAGAAAGTCCCGAGGTAGCGCTCCACCCGCTCTCCGACGGGAGACGGGATAGGCAGAAGGGCGGTTCTGCTAACTGTGTAAATCAAACACATGAGAATTGGGGAAATTCTTAAGTTTGAGAATTGATTACAAGGTCTGGGACCTCATTAAAAAAAACAGCTGTGAAGATACTACGATATATGTTGACACAGGCTCAAGAGCTGCCAAAGATACTTAAAATGTTGAGGGCAAGCATTGGAAATTAAGATTTAGCGTTGTTGTAACCGGATGTTGTATTGTTAAAATCTGATTGAATTTAATGCAAACGTTCCCTCAGTGGAGCTCTGAGGAACAGTTGCATGCGCTGGCGATTTGTGTGTATCTGTATGTGACAAGAAGAATGAGGTGCCTGAGGAGATAAATAAAATAAAATATAAAAGAGGTCTTTTTTGTGTCATAAAGGGGTGAACTTGGACTAATGTGTGTGTGTTTCTGAAATAATAAGTTGGCCAAAAGAAACTTCGGTGAGAAGTCTTTGAGCTCGTTGTTTGACTAAAATCGAGGCTAAGTCAGGCCGGAAATGACCTGCAGCTTTGTCCACGAGACGCCTTACGAAGCGTACTTCAAACAGCACTCAAAAAGCTGACAGAGTGAAAGAAAAACACGAAATAAAACTGGACAGGGAACTGTGTGAACGCCCAAACATGGAGGGTGGGTACAAGGGAGAAATGAATGGTGTGATTGGAGTTCACCACTGGGAATGTATGAAAACATATAAAACTGTGTCGGAACAAACTAAGGTTTTTTGTCACTCCCACCAAAAGGTACAAACAGTTTCCTAAGCTTGAAATCAGTGTACAAAATAAGAAAGTTTATTTTATAGTTGATATGGGGACAACACATTAAGTGTTGCAACATGGAGTTTTTACCCCCTCGCTTGTTGGGTGAGGTCTCTATTGTGTAATTTATTAAAAATAAATAAATAAAAATGAAAAGCTTGACAAAAAGTGACAATATATAAAGATACTGATAAATAAAATAAAGAGAATAAAAATAATAAGTAATAATAATAATAATAATAATAACAAATGACTAATGAGCCAAATGACAGTTGCTTGTCTTTGACTAACTTTATTTTTGAGAGCACAACAGGAACAGCTTTTATTTTGTTCCTGAGTGTGTGGAAAAGCTGCAGTGTCACTTTAAGGGAATGAGAAGCTTTTGGAATGCTTATCGCCCACTGCTGTGAACTGAGACTTGTATTTTGAGCCTGAACGGAAACACACCCAGACTGGTTTCCATGCTTCAGGGGAACTCCATTTTTATCATCACTTGTGGGGACTATGCTTTCTTAAGGTTCCAGAGTCATGAAAAAAAAAAAAAAAAATAATATATATATATATATATATATATAAATATATATATATATATATATATATATAATTAATTAATTAAATTCAATTGGAACAACCAATGCTGTGGTAAACTATACATGAAATTAATGAGGCTATGGATCATTTAAAAAAAATGAAATAAAAAAAACTTATAAATCGACAGCACTAGAACTATTTTCCTCACCAACTTTGTCCATTTAAACTAGAATAAAAAACATAGAAACTTCTAACTACAAGGGTGTAAAATAAAATGAAATAACTAATCCAGGATCCTAAGGGTGGCTTACAAACTATTCATGTCTAAATTAAAAATGGATAAATGGATAAATGGTAAAATAAAAATGGATAAATGGTAAATGGATAAGGAAGTGGTATTGTTGATATTGGCAGGAAAGACGCCAGGAAGAGATGTAGGTAAGGCACAGAAACAAACGAGGAAGTACTTGGAAGAGGTGGGTTGGAAGCAGACGAATGAGGAAGACAGAAAGAGGACATCAGCGCCCGCAGTGGTGGGGCTGTATCCGTGCCTGGACACAGATGCAGGTCAGTTGAAAGTCACATGTGTACAGCAGGTGAAGGTTTATCAGAAAAGGGGTGAAGAGAAAGAGTTTATGGATAATATGAGTCAGAGGATGGCAAGGGAACGGAAGGAGCAGGAAGAGTGAGTCAGATAGCAGAGACAACGCAGGGAGGAAGTGAGTAGCAACATTTCACTCACACCAGCAGCATTCAAAGACATTCACACTCCATCGAACATGCACACACACATGCACACAAACACACATGCACACACACACGCACACACATACACACAATCAAGCTGTGCTAAGGTATGCAGACTTACACAGAACATGGAAAGACATTATCAGATTTTGGCATAAGTTGGCAACATTACAATTAAGTGTCCTCGCCTAATTCTAAGAAGGGAAATTGAGGATGTTTACAATGGAATATTTTATGATGTTACGTAGAGTATAGGGAATTTTTGCTTTAATTTTGGTTTCAGTGTTAAATAAGTTTATGTAAATGAGTGTTTTTAAAATTAGTTGTGCAAATTCAGCTGGTGATAGGCTTCTAGAGAAGAAAGCACAGGGGTGAATAATTCCTTCCTCGTTTTGTTGACTGAGAACTGCCCCCACACCCACACTAGACGCGTCTACTTCTAAGATAAATGGTACATCGGGGTTGGGGGTATGGAGAACAGGGGCAGTAGAAAACAGAGTCTTTAATTTATTAAAGGCTGCATTAGCTGCCTCAGTCCATAGGAACCTCTTTTTAGAGGAGGTGAGAACATGGATGGGGTTAGCAATGAGGCTATAGTCTTTAATGAATCTACGATAAAAGTTGGCAAACCCCAAGAATCTCTGTAGCTGTTTCCGATCCTTGGGTACTGGCCAATCTAGTACCGCAGACACCTTATCGTGACTCATTTCAACCAAGTTTGGTGAAATCTTAAAACCGAGAAAGGATGTGGATGACTGGTGGAAATCGCATTTTTCAGCTTTGACAAAAAGATTATTTTGTAGTAACCGGGTGAGAACAGATCTGACGTGTTTTTTGTGTGATGTTGTCTTTGGAAAAAATTAAAATATCGTCAAGATAAACAAAAACAAACTGATTGACCATGTCCCTTAGGACATCATTGACCAGAGACTGGAACACTGCTGGGGCGTTGGTCAAACCAAAGGGCATGACCAAATATTCGTAGTGACCATTGGGTGCGTTGAAGGCCGTCTTCCACTCATCTCCCTCACGGATGCGTATCAGATGATACGCATTACGGAGGTCAAGTTTGGTGAAGACGGAAGCGCCTTGGATGAGGTCAAAGGCGGATGACATTAAAGGGAGAGGGTATTTGTTCTTAATGGTTATCTTGTTTAACCCTCTATAGTCTATGCAGGGTCTTAAGGATCCGTCCTTTTTCCCCACAAAGAAGAACCCAGCTCCTGCTGGGGAGGTAGAGGGTCTGATGATGCCGGCTTGAAGCGAGGTCTTGATGTACTCCTGCATGGCTTCTTGTTCAGAAGTAGATAGGGCGTACAGGGCCCCTTTAGGGGGAGTAGACCCAGGGGCCAAGTCAATAGGGCAGTCGTAAGACCTGTGGGGTGGTAACGAGGTGGCCTTGACTTTATTAAAAACCTCCTTTAGGTCATGGTATTCTTTGGGAACCTTAGAAAGGTCTGGGTAGGTCTCTTCAATATTGTCCCTGGGCACAGAGGGAATAACCGCATCGAAAAGACAAGATGCTAAGCAGTTATCAGACCACCCCATGATCTCCTTCTGTTGCCAGTTGATGTGTGGGTTATGTTTTGAAAGCCATGTGGCCCCTAGGACAACAGGAGAATGTGGAGATTTGATAATAAAAAACTGTAAAGTCTCCTATGATTAATGTCACAGGTTCAGAAATTAATGAAGAGTCGTGAAGAGGGTGACCATCTAAGGCAACAATGGACAGTGGTCTGGGGGATTTTAACAGTTTTATTCCTAGCTCTCGGGCAAATTGAAGGTCCATGAACTCAGAATCAGCCCCTGAGTCGATGAGTACTTTTGTGGAGGTGCAGGTCTTACCAGGAGCGGACAGCTCAGCAGGAAAAGTGAAGGGTGAGGAGGTTACAAGGTTCTGGGTCTGACTCAGCAGGAGCCTCCTCTTCTCTGCTGAGTCTGGTCTTTTAACGGATAGTTGGAGATGTTGTGAGTATTTTGGCCACAGTAGAAACACAACCGATGTCGACGTCTCCTCTCCCGTTCCTCTGGGGTGAGGCGGCTGCGTCCAATCTGCATGGGCTCCTCTTGTGATGTTTCTGGTGGATGTGGTGGAGAGGGAGGTCCCAGGGTAAGTCGTCTGGGCACCTCTCTCGGTTCCTCGAGGGGTCTTGAAGTTCTGCTGACCCTTTCAGCTCGTTCCCAAGACCTCTCCATCAAGCGCAGATCCACCCTTGTCACCAAATCCTCCAAGTCCTTCAGTGAGTCTGGGTATCGCTTGGTTGCCAGGTAGTCCTTGATCTCCTCGTTAAGTCCTCGGTAAAAAGAATCAGTTAAAGCCTCTTCATTCCATTTGCTACTAGCAGCCGTAGCGTGAAAATCAATAATATACTCGGTAACTCTTCGTTTACCTTGCTTCAATGAAAACAGTCTACGAGCAGCCTCTCTTTCTGGAAGGATGGGGTCAAAAACTCTACACAGCTCTTTAGAGAATTCAAGAAAAGAGTAGCAGTACCTTGAGTCTTTTTGCCATTCAGATGTTCCCCAAGACTTAGCCTTTCCAGACAGGAGGGACACGGTATACGCCACCTTCGCACGTTCAGAGGGGAAGGCTGAGGGCTGGAGCTGAAAATTAATTTCACATTGCGTTAAGAATGGTCGGCACTGGTCCGGTGCCCCTGAAAACAGTTCTGGTGGTGTCAAACGTGGTTCCCGGAGAGGTTTGCTCGTGGTTCCAGTATGTGCATGACTGCCGACATGACTTGAGTCCTGAGGGTCAGAGTGAGGAGTAAGAGTCTTAATCATGTTTATGATTTCGTTCATGCCAGACTCTAACTTATTGATGGCACCTTCCACACCAGAGCGCCATTCTGAGCCCGGTGTAGGATCCATAATTTGGCCAGATCAATCTGTCAAGGATCTGATGGCAGAGGATCCCACACACAAACTCAGAATGGTTTTAAAATGTTTATTGAATGAATAAACAGCTTCTGATGATTCGGGTCCAGAGCTGGAACTGTGTCTAAAACGATACAGAGGAGAGGTTAGTGTTTTGACAGAATAACAACAGTTATCTGAATACAGACGGTCTGGAAAAACACTAACCTTTCTTGTTGTCGGGGGCTGCTCAGCAGAGACACAGAGCTGAAGGGACCAAGGAGAATCCAGAGGCGTAGTCGAGGACGAGCAGAGTTCATTAACGGGATCCGAAAAGGCGACAGTACCAAAAGGGAGAGGCGAAGGCGAAATCCAAAAACGTGCAAAGGTCATAAACAAGGTCTGAAGGGCTGAGGCACAAAAGGAGCAGGCAAAAAACGTGGTCGAGGAAACAGGCGTGGGTCAAGATACAAAGAGCTGTGAGACTATGGAAACGCTGGATAACTGTGACAAAAGCAAGCAGTTGATCTGGCAAAGAGTGAAGAAAGCAGGAAGTATAAATACACCCAGAAACAGGTGGAGACCATCAGCAGTAATCAGAGAGAGAGAGAGGTGTGACATGCAGCAGGCTGTCAGAAGCAGCAGAGGAAAATACCAGAGGAGCAGAGAAGAATATCAAACAGTGAACAGAGTGATAAATAAAAGGAAAAACAGAGTGTAAACTGTGACAGCATGTTTTAATGAATAAGGATTTCCTACTAACAACGGTACCTGTTTATCTTCTTTTGGAATGTGTACAGGAAGGTTCCAGAAGCTTCAAGGTTTACAGGGGATGCCCCTAGACCCAGCCAAATCCAAACACAGACTCTCGAAGTGGATTTGGTCAAAGGTGGATCTGTGTTCTTAAATACATTTGATTTGATTTGATTTGATTTGACTTGACTGGACTGAAAGAAATGAAATTGGGTTTTCATGTATAGAGTATGCTAACAACATTTTTTACTACTGTTGTACAGTCATGTATTGTAAACCTTTTTCCTTGTTTTTGTTTCACCTAAACAGATCTGCGGCGAAGCAATGGCCGACCTGAATAAAATTAACTGATTTTGACTTTCTTTCATTATTCAGTGGAATTAAATGTTTAATGTTGTATTGCACTGTTTTGACAATGATGTAACCAAAGAAAATATATTTTCTGCGCAAGCGTTTAATAAGATTTTCCTCTACAGACTGAATGAGGTAAGAAGAATAAATTAATTATACTAACTAACTGTTTGTACCAGGAATCTTGAGGAACCTGTTGGACTCAGGACCCTCGGGGTCGCTGACAACACACGCAACTGATTTAAAGATCACGAAGAGGACTACTTGGATTCATGCCAGCCACTGCAGATGGTTCTTGGATCCACCACCAGACTAGCTGAGGAAGAACCATCAACTGCCCTCTTAACCACAGGGCAGAATAATTCCTGAGGACAAGTGATATGAAGACCCACACTATCGAGACCAGTGACTCGATAAGCCCAGAAAGCCCCAATACACCCCTTCTAGCCCACTTTGTCAGGGCAAGTGGCCTGACACAAAATAGTCAGAGGCTAACAAAAGGAGAATGGAGTCTCCAAGCCCTGGCACACACACACACACACACACAAACAAACACACACACAAACAAAAAACAAACAAAAAAACACTGAACTGAACTCTGCCCCTCGCCGACAGAAGACGGACATACTACATATCGGATTCCCAACACACACACGCCACCTTACTCTTGAAAGACGCTGATAGAGACTTTGACACACATGAAGACATCTCCGCGATCCTAAGAATTGTATATCGCTGAGCATCAAAGGATCCCTCACCTGGGAGGGCCTCCCAACTCATAGAAGTGCAAAAGCGCCGAGGGAGAAATTTAAAATTGTGGTGGTTGTCTTTTATTTGGTCATTTTGGGAGAACAGAGTACAAAAGTTTTTATTAAAAAAAGGCTCACAACCAATAGTTGAGAAAAAACATTTTCCTGTTTTCAAATACAATGGGTTTGCTACAAAATCACTGGAGAGTCACCTTGGTTATGAGGATTTTAGTAGGGATAATATGGGGCATTATTTTCTTGTGTGAATCTTTACGTGGGGATGAACCTTTCCGGGAATTATGATATTTTGTGGTTATTTCATTCTATCTATAAAATCATCAAACACTGAATGATGTTTTGTTAGAAAAGGAGTTCAGAGGACTTAGAAGGAATGACCTGTTCTACATTTGTAAAGGATGCTGAGTGGGTCATTGCAGGCTGTTGTCATAGGGGGCGTGAGGCGATGTCGTGTTTTCCTTCCACAAAGACAGAAACAGCACAAATACTAGCCTTATTATGATACATGCGATCCTTACTCTAAGAATGAAAAGTAATCTTATTATTTGGAATGCATAACTTAATGTTTATACTAAAAAAGTTAAATCTGGTCCTCTGGACATTCAAAAGAAACAAAACAAAGCAAATCAACAAAAAAATGTAGAAACGTTTCGTCTCTCATCCGAGAGACTTCCTCAGTCTGAGGAGCTGACGTGAGTAAAACCCTGTGTTTTCCTCTCCGTCGGGAAACCTGGAAATTACATCTTTTACCAGAAGTTCTTGAACTTCTGCATGTAGGGATGAGAGCTGGTCTGGGGATGACAGAACCGTCTCTAAAACTCCTCCAAACGGGG
>NW_023619580.1:0-9035 GCF_014905685.2 Nematolebias whitei
ATCTTCAAAATATGTACAACATATGCTCCTTGGGTTATTGCTAATGGCAGGCGGTAGAGAAAAATGGAGTATCGGGTTGTTTTGGAAAGACTCCTCCCTCGACCAATCAGTGACCGACAGTGTTTGACGTCATGGCTCGGCTCGCTTGGACCCCTTGAGAAGAGGGGCCAAAATACGAGGGCTGAGCAGGTACAAAACACTAATGGAAAAAAACTCAAAAACGGGCTGAACTGCAAATATTTGACCTAAGCTAAGTGTTACAGAGGCTGTATGTGCTCAGATGAGGTGGAAGCTCTGCGTAGGACCATGGTGGAATTGAAGAATGACGTGGATGGGCTGAGAAAAAGGCTTCAATCTGTGGAGGGTAATATGAAACGGAACAATATTAGAATTATTGGAGTTTCAGAGTTGTTGGGCTCATGCACCCTTACAGTGATAGCCAAAAAGCTAATGGAGGTGCTGAAGCTGGACAAGTCACCGCTGATCAATCCCGTAGACAGGACGCCGGGCAGGAGAGGATCCAGAGTTATCGTGGCCAAGCTTCATTATTATCAAGATTGTGTGGATATATTACATCTCTTTAGACTCGCTTATCCTTAACTTTGCTGTATGTATTTTATATTCTGTATGTATTTTCTATTCTTTATGTATTTTATATTCTTTATGTAATTTATTCCTGTTGATCTTTGTTCTAACTGTAAAGTGTCCTTGGGTGTCATGAAAGGCGCTTTTTAAATACAATGATTATTATTATTACACCGAGCACACAGAGGTGACCTGACCCACTTCAAAGAATCATCCATATCCATCACAGCCGATTACACCCGGGGAGTGGTAAAGGCACAAACAGCGTTCACGGAGGTGAGGCGACTCCTGCAGAACCGACCAGGTGTCCAGTCTGGACTTCTTTATCCTGAACGGCCTTGCATCACGATGGAGGGACAGACAAGAACTCCGTTCAAGTGATGGAACACGTCAAGAGGAATGTCATTCCAGCAACAGGTTCCAAAGAAACCACAGGATCGACCTCCACCAACCAGCATTTTTCTCAAGCTCGTGTTTGACTGAATATTTGGCTGTTGGGTCCTCTCATGTGTTGGAGGGCGACTGTGTAGTGTTAATACCCTGAACTGATACTGTAAGTTCAGGTATATAGTACATAACCTAACATGGGAGTGTGTTTTTATTTTATTTTGTTAATTCTTTTTTAGGTACATGTTTGACATTTATGGTAATATTTGCATATTCTGTTGTTTCTTTTTATGCTTTTTTTAATTACTATTACTCATATGAAATGTGGGGCCGTACACAGATGAGAGGTGATGCATCATATTCATCTAGAAATGAATCAGATAAACCCTGAAAGTTTTCTTGTGATTTGGTGACACATGGCACTTTGTTGCGTTGTATGTGGACAACGTGTCAACGCCTGTTTAGTTTATTTGTGTTGGACTGATCCGGTGCGGGATGTTCTCGTCTTTGTGTTCGTATGTTCACAAATCAAAAAAAATCAGAAAAGACTGTTTAAAAACAAACAAAAAAAAAAACATGGTGGACCTGTCGCAGGCGCAGGGTTCTTCAAATGCAGCTCACCAAGAACCAAAGACCTTTCATGTTTAGTCAGATTTATTTCACATGAAAGTGGAGTGTTCATCCAGAGCTGATGACCTGCAGCGAGCCAAAAATCATTCCTTAAAAGTGTTACAACTGATCAAACGGTAAATATGTGAGAATAAAAACTTGTGAAACAAAGACATCCCTGAGCACAAAATACGAAAGTCTAGAAAGCACGGCTGATGGTCGGTCCTTGATTTGCCAGGACAGTGATCCTGATATTTGAAAAGTTCTTTTTCATAATAAAACAAACAATCTGCCACATTAAGTCTTTCTTTGTAAAGAGGAAAGTACACTGAGAAACTGGACCACACTGACATGTTTTTATGGATCCAGTTTCCTGCACAAACATCAGACCTATTCTGAGTTCTGGAAGAACCCAAGCAAACCCCATTCAAGCCTTTTTGGGTCAACATGGACGATGCAAATGTTTTCCTTTGCAAGAAAATCTTTGTTCTCCAACAAACTGCTTCTGTCTGAAAATCACGAGATTGACTTTTAGTCATTTTGCCGCGAAGCTTTGATCCAGTCAGCCAAAGTGGCGTAGTGGACTTCTGGGGCCAGGCCGTTACTGGCTAACGGACTTTGAAGGTTTGCAAGAGGCTGCATGATGCCACTGGTGTCATGCCTTCTTAGATCTAGGTTAAGATCGTTGCTCATGGGACGAGGCAGTAAGTTGGTGTAAGTGTTTCCTTGGTTTTCTCTTGGGGACTGAGAGAAACACGAGTCTGGTCCAACTGAGACCTGTGGTTCCTGCTTTAACTGGAAACTAGTCCCTCCAACCTGAAATTCATCCCTTTCCATTCCCTCTAGTAAGGGGAATAAGCCATGGCCCTGTGACACCCCCCCACCTCCAGGTACTGATCCGTTAAAGCTGTTCTGGGCTGTACTGGTGGTGCTGAAGCCATGCCACATATTCTGGAGACCTTGGTTTTGGCTGGCCAAATGGATCTGAGCCTGAGACTCGGAGGAGAGCTCTTCCCCCTGATGCTGCAGGTGGAAGAGTGGTTGGGAGTCGGGCTGATTGATTCCCGGAGCCTGGAGACCCGTGTCCAAACACTGCAGATCACGCATGGAGAGCTGAGGGAGCACGGGGTTTTCACAGCTGTTGGGCTGTGGTCGGTACGCAGGTCCACGGTTCTGCTGCTGCGGTCTGCTGCCGTTTGGACGGTTGCTCATGGATCCAGATGAGTTTATAGTGACCGTGTCCATCGAGATCGTTGGGCTGGGACTGACCCAGGAGTTATTCATCTGTAAGTTCTGAGCAGGTGATGTCATCATCAAACCCGAAAGGCTGGTTTGGAAGGGCGGACCGAAAACTGAGGGGGTGGACTGCCTCAGGTACACATTACTGGGATCTGAACCAAAAAGAAAATTATTTTGTGTCATTGCACAACATCTAATTTCAACACAACTTAAAGAAACATTCTGGACATTTTAAAGTGAGGCTCTGTGGAAAAGTTTTGAACAACAATATCTTACCTGTTGTAGATATACTGCTATCCCAAATTCATACAGATTTTTCTGACGAACTCATGAGCTAAAGGCTAGTCCGAACGGAGCTGAAACCAAAGTGAATTCGCCCGTCTGAAAAACTATTTCAATCTCAAAAATTTCTCAGTGGTTCATGAAAACACTACTTTAACATCATCCATCCATCCATTTTCTTCCGCTTATCCGGGGTCGGGTCGCGGGGGTAGCAGCCTAAGTAGGGAGGCCCAGACTTCCCTCTCCCCAGCCACTTGGGCCAGCTCTTCCGGGGGAATCCCGAGGCGTTCCCAGGCCAGCCGAGAAACGTGGTCCCTCCAGCATGTCCTGGGTCTTCCCCTGGGCCTCCTTCCGGTGGGACGTGTCCGGAACTACTTTAACTTTTTGATGCAAAACATGGGTCAAAAGTGACCCGGCTGAGATTTTATTTTCAATATCTTTGCAATAAATCAATTTCATTATTGAGTATTCAAGGTATTCCTCAATTAACTTGTTTTTGATCATCATACATCCTTATTTTATTTTTTCCTTTATTACTTTTTGAATAAAAACCCTTTTTGTATCACTACTTTTCTAATGCACAAAATGGGTCAAAAACAACCTGCATTCATTTTCCAGGTTACTTCATGTATGTTGAGTGTTTCTGTGATGTACTTTTGAAATAGATACATTTTATCATTTACTTTTCCAAATATGCAGTAAATATCTTGCTTTTGTTTAGCACAAATCATCATTTTCATTTTTCCTTTCTTAAGTTATTAACAAGCACAGCTTTAGTAATTCTACATCAAGTTTACACACACGGGTCAGAAACGACACGCATGCATGCAGCATGTGGTGGGAACAACTTTCACCAGTGTCCCTCTGGCTGAGAAGCTCCTCAACAACAACCTGAACATTGTTGGGACTCTTCACCAGAACAAGCCTGACGTACCATCATGAAGCATCCAAACCACAGGAGCTTCATAGCAACATGACCACGGTGACGTATGTGCAGAAGAAGACTGTCGTCCTGCTGAGCACCGTGCAGGACGACAGCAGTCAGAAGAAGAAACCAGTATGATCCAGTACTACAATACAACAGAAGGAGTGGACACACTGGACCAAATGTTAGCAACTACACATGTCTGTGGAGAACAGGGAGGTGGCCCATGGTTCTCTGGTGCAACATGCTGGATGTTGCCACACTCGGTGTCTACACCAACATCAGTGCACAACACCCTGTTCATATGGGTGGTGCGAGTAATGCACGCCGGCTCTTTATCAAGGAGCTGGGCAAAGAGCTGCCACATATGAAGAGGTGCATGGAGGACACACCCAAACTCCAGAAGCATGTTCCTGAGGCAATGGGAAGGTGTGGGTTAAAACAAAACACACCCACCACCACCACCCAGCTACACGAGGACATCAGACAGAGGAAGAGGTGCATGATCTAAACAGCCACTGGCCAAAAGGATGGACCAGCACAGAAGATCAACATCATCAGGCCAGGATTCTGCGGTCTACACTCATCTCCAGGTCAGAGGTCACTCTTTCAGGGATGAAGATGTTCACATCCTGGACAGAGAGGAACGATGGTTTGAGAGAGGAGTAAAGGAGGCCATCTTTGTGAAAAGAAACCGTCCATCATTAAACAGGGGTGGAGCCTCCAGGTTCAACTGTCCCCCTCTTACAATGCTGTGATTGCTAGTATCACTCAGCCCTCTGTGAACAGTAAACAGCCATCAGGTGCTAATGATCCATTGTTAGGCTGATGGTCCTTCTTGAGCATGTGATCAGCTGGTTCTGGTTGTCAGCAGCAAACTGGTTGATCTACTCTGAGAAGGTGCTATTTAAGAGACTGATCTGAATACAGCACCTCAGACTGAGGAAGTTCTCAGGATGAGAGACGAAACGTTTCTACATTTTTTTGGTTGTTGTTTTTTGAACGTTCAGAGGACCAGATTTAACTTCTTTAGAGGATCTTCACAGTTTCAAAAGACAGAAAAGCCATGAGCTGGTGTTCCAGTGCACCAGGCAGTTTGTGTTCAATTGTGTTTTATTTTGTTTGGTCACATTTCACCAGTTTACACTTGTTAAACCACAGATAAAGTTCAGTTCAACAGCTGTTATCAGGAGGTGTGTGTACGTGTGACAAAATGACAAACATGTTGCAAATATTAAATAAATAACAGTTTGGCCACATTCACTACTAAAGTAATTACTTGAAACAAATTTTTATTATAGTATTAAGACATTTAATTTTAAATCACACTTGGATGACCCATGCATAGTAATATAAAAAAGTATTTTTGTCCATAAAGTAGGGAATTAAAAAAATAAATTAATGCTCTGTGGTAATTAAAAACAAGATATTTCAAGAATACTTGGAATATTCAATCATAAAATGAATTGATTTCAAAAGGTAGAGCAAAGAAAAACTCAGTCAGCATGAAATAACCTGGAAAATGAATGTGGGTCATTTTTGACCCATGTTGTGCAACAAAGGGTTAAAAGCGTTTGCAGTCAGAAAGACATCACTGGTGTTTGCATGGAATTATGTGGCTATCTGCAAGAAGAAATAGCAGCAGCAGCTAGCAGTAGCACTTCTGGTGTAACCTGGGACATTTCCTGCAGGGGTTTCATCATAGCCAAAATACCCATATAATGAAAAAACAGATTTTTAATTTTATGAGTTTTTAGGAATTTAAAGAAAAGCTTTTGCATGAACCGCTACAAAACTGTGGAAGAGCTGAGTTCTTTTCAGAATTTTGGAAGGGGGTGTGCTCAGACTAGTCTTTAGCTCATTAGTCCTGTCAGAATTAAACTCTGTGACTAAAAACTGATAGTTCTAAAAGCTATCTACAACAGGTAACATGTTAATTCTTTATTACTTTACCTGGAGCCTCAAGTTTAAATGACAGAAATATCTCTTTAACATCTGGTCCCATTTCACTTGAAGAAAACCACTCACCTTTCCTCATGTGTTGCGGCACTGCCTTCGGCCTGCTCAGTGCCAGATTAGCACCTAAACCACCTAAAGACGGGCAGAAATCTTTGTTAAATGTTCTTGGAGCTCAGGCTGAAGATACATGGGTGCTGAAAACAGTTTCACTCACCTGTCAGACCCGACATCTTCATCACGTACTTACGCTTCTTCTCATTGTAACCGTACGGATCTGAGGAGAGAAGAGTTGTATCAAACATTTGAGTCCATTGACCTTCAGGGTGTCAACAAAGAAATTGTGGTGCCCCAGGTAATAGAGTCGTCTTTGAGCCCCAGGTAATAGATGGAGTCGTCTTTGAGCCCCAGGTAATAGACAGAGTCTTTGAGCCCCAGGTAATAGATGGAGTCGTCTTTGAGCCCCAGGTAATAGACGGAGTTGTCTTTGAGCCCCAGGTAATAGACAGAGTCGACTTTAAGCCCCACGTAATAGACAGAGTCAACTTTGAGCCCCAGGTAATAGACAGAGTCATCTTTGAGCCCCAGGTCATTGGTAGGACTCGCACACAAAGTAAATGAGTGATGGTTAATTGCAAGTTTAACATCACGGGTAGGGAGGCTCACCTTTGTCATCAGGCAGGTATCTGAAGTCCATTGCTTCACTGACTTCCTGATCGGAGGGTCTGCGAAGCTGCATGTGGACGCTGACCGACTCTGTAATGGATGTGTTGTAGTAAGATGGAGTCTTAAACACAATCGCCACTTGACGATGAACATCAGCCTGAGAAAAGGAGCCTCTGGCCTCCCAACCGTCCGAGGAGAAGAAACGAACCTCAATGTCATCTGGAGGAAACAGAGAGAAGCAAAACCACCGAGTCAGACCACAGAGGATGAAAATGTAGCCTGAACAAAAACAAATACGACACCTTTACAACATGTACGGCTCCTGTCCAGATCAAAGAAGGTTTTACCTTTTTGAACTTTGTCACAAAGTAAGAAGATCTCATCTCCTCCTTTAACACTTCCACTGTTCCTGTTGACACGACAAATCCTCAGCTCTGCTGTGTTGGGGGCCCCTGATTACACAGAAACTACAATGAAAGAAGGGTACCGCACTGCAGTATCAAGTCTTCACTTGTTATACTCTGGAAAACTAAAATACTACCAGAGTACAGCTAGTTAACTGTGAGGCTGAGGCTTAACAAACAGTTTCCAGTTGAGGTGTTAACAAAAAGTAACATGTCTGTTGTTAAAACAGGAAGTGCTCCATGTCAGCGAGTTGTTGGAAGGCTTAGTATGCACAAAGAAGGACTTCCTCTTTTCATATTTACAGAATATAGAGAGTTTGGTCTCAAAATGTAAACGCTGTGTGCTACCACATTTAATTCTTCTGCTTCTGAACATCTGCACGGGTATTAAAGAAAGAAAACTAGAGGAACGTTGCTGAGACATCTTAGTCTGAAATCAGCTGGACAGGAAATGTTTCCTCTGGACACCAGTGTCCTCAGCTTCTGGAGAACATTACACTGCTGTGCCTAATGTCACTGGAGACGGACCCGTCACAAGAGACGGACCAGCCACAGGAGACGTACCAGTCCCTGGAGACAGACTATTCGCTGGAGACGGACCAGTCACAGGAGACGGACCAGTCACTGGAGACGGACCAGTCACAGGAGACGGACCAGTCACTGGAGATGGACCAGTCACTGGAGACGGACCAGTGACTGGAGCTGGTCCAGTCACTGGAGTTGGAACAGTCACTGGAGTTGGATGAGTCTCTAGACCTGGACCAATTACTGGAGCTGGACTGGGTTCTAGAACTGGACCAGTCACTGGAGCTGGATGAGTCTGTAGACCTGGACCAATTACTGGAGCTGGACTAGTCTCTAGAACTGGATCAGTCACTGGAGCTGGATGAGTCTCTAGACCTGGACCAATTACTGTAGCTGGACTTGTCTAGAACTGGACCAGTCACTGGAGACGGACCATTCACTGGAGATGGACCAGTCACTGGAGCTGGACCAGTCACTGGAGACGGACCAGTCACTGGAACTGGACCCGTCATTGGAGACGGACCAGTCAGTGGAGACGGACCAGTCACTGGAGCTGGACCCATCACTGGAGACGGACCAGTCACTTGAGCTGGACCAGTCTCTAGAAGTGGACCAGTCTATGAGCTGGAAAAGTCATTGGAGCTGGAACAGTCTCTAGAACTGGACTAGTCACTGGAGCTGGACCAGTCACTGGAGCTGGTCTAGTCACAGGAGACAGACAAACTCACTGGAGACGGACCGATCAATGGAGATGGACCAACTCACTGGAGACGGACCAATCATTGGAGATGGACCAGTCACTTGAGCTGGACCAGTCACTTGAGCTGGACCAGTCTCTAGAAGTGGACCAGTCTTTAGAAGTGAACCAGTCTATGAGCTGGAAAAGTCATTGGAGCTGGAACAGTCTCTAGAACTGGACTAGTCACTGGAGCTGGACCAGTCACTGGAGCTGGTCTAGTCACAGGAGACAGACAAACTCACTGGAGACGGACCGATCAATGGAGATGGACCAACTCACTGGAGACGGACCAATCATTGGAGATGGACCAGTCACTGGAGCTGGACCAGTCACCGGAGCTGGACCAGTCACCGGAGCTGGACCAGTCACCGGAGCTGGACCAGTCACCGGAGCTGGACCAGTCACCGGAGCTGGACCAGTCACTGGAGCTGGACTAGTCGCTGGAGCTGGACCAGTCACTGGAGCTGTACCAGTCAGTGGAGATTGACCAGTCAATGGAGCTGGAACAGTCACTGGAGTTGGACCAGACACTGAAGCTAGACCAATCTCTAGAACTGGACCAGCTCATGGGAGCGGGACCAGTCACTGGAGATGGACCAACTCACTGGAGTTGCACCAGTCACTGGAACTGGACCAGTCAATGGAGATGTACCAGTCAGTGGAGCTGAAACGGTCTCTAGGACTGGATCAGTCACTGGAGCTGGAGGAGTCTTTAGAC
>NW_023619581.1:0-9034 GCF_014905685.2 Nematolebias whitei
TCACCTGTGTTCGTGGTCCCCCATGACCACAGGGGGGTGATGTTAGTCCATGCACATGACCTTCCGTCCGCAGGACATAAGGGTGACAATGCCACGCTGAAAGCATTAAAACAAATTGCTTATTGGCCTGGAATGAAAAAGGATGTCAAGGACTACATAAAAGGGTGCCTGATCTGTGGCCAGTTTCAACCATCCAGACCACTTCACAGAGCACCACTGCATAGTAGAGGCATTGCATTTCCATGGTCGGACCTCCAGATTGACTGGGTCGGACCACTCACCAAGACCTCTAGAGGAAATAAATATTTTCTCACGGTAACCTGCGCGTTTACCAAATGGGTAGAATGTCTACCAGCCCCTAATGACACAGCACAAACCACTGCTATGTTATTAATGAATCATGTATTCTCAAGGTTTAGACTTCCCCTCAGGGTGAACTCAGACCAAGGTACACACTTCACAGGTGAAGTAATGAAAGAACTGTGGAAGACGCTAGGCGTCAAAGCCAACTTCCATATTGGCTACCATCCACAGGCTTCAGGCCAGGTTGAGAGAGCAAACAGGACTGTGGTGAGTATTTTGAAAAAATACGTAGCCACAAACCACAAGGACTGGGACGTGAAACTCCCTCTGGTCCTCATGGCCATAAGGGCCACTCCACACACATCGACTGGCATCTCTCCTTTCGAGATGATGACGGGTCGACAAATGACTCTCCCTCTACACCTGTTGTATCAACCAGGCGATGCTGCCATGGCAACAGCCTACACTACACAACAATACATGAAAGACTTGGAAAAACACCTTAAAAACACTTTTGCTTACGCTCAGAAAAACCTGGAAAAATCAGCTGAAGGACACAAAGCGTACTACGACCAAAAGGCCTCTCACGAGGAACTCCAAGTGGGAGACAGGGTCTGGTACTACACGTTTGCCCCCACAACTGGGAGAAGAGAGTCCGGGACCGGAACTCTCGCCCGTAAACTGATGCCCAGATGGACTGGACCCCATCTGATAACAGACAAACTGTCTCCAGTTGTCTATCAGATAAATATCAGTAAAGGCCAAAAAGAGACAATTGTTAAATGGGTACATCGAAACCAGGTTAAACCACACAAGGTGTGCAAAGAAACAAACAAACGGGACAGCGTGACTGAATCTGACAACCAGGGTGAGGTGAGGCGGTGAAACGATGTTTCTAGTTGCTTAGTCACTACTCTTGTCGATGTTGAAACGTTGTTTAATTGGTTTTGGTATTGTTTCTGAGGTAAGAATGAATTTTGTGTGTAAGTTAAGTTAGAGACTAAGAGGCCTTTAACTATGCCAACATGCAGTTCATCTGTTAAAATGTAATCTTTGCGGAGTCAATGTAGATTAATGCTACCTTAAGTACCATAATCTACATTGGTCTCACAACGCTTAAGCCGAACCTACTCGAACAATTCTATTCGGGGGGATAGCTAATTCTTTTTGATGAGTCTCGCCATAGACTTCCAAAAACATTTATGGGGAAACCAAACACCCAATCTCAAGTCGTTCGTCTAAAAGACAACAGACAATTGCACCAAACTATATTTTACCATGTAAATCTAACTTAAACCAAGTTAGGAATGGAAAAATAGTTTGGAACACTCTTCTATAGGTATAAATCCATATAGTTACCCTTTTCAGCATGTTCCACCCCTTAACTGGTAGCTGTAGCTGTTCCCATTCATAATAGCTTACACACCAGGTGCATATAGGTTAAGGCCTTATGTAAAATCCCCTTCATAAGCCCACCTTAAACCACATAATTGCATGACACATTGAACCAGAACGGCACCCTGGACGTCGCCCAGAGACGACCTTCGCTGGAGGAGACCTGCAATCCTGACGTTGGTCTCCACTCTTCATCCAGTGGCCGCATCTCCAGTTCAATCCAAGGGAACCCCTCTGTATGCTGATCAATCAACACCTCCATTCGTTGTGGATTTACCGTTGTGGATTATATGACTTTTTCAATGGATTACAAACTCTGTTTCCAATGGGTTAAAGCATTGTTACAATGGAATTACCAACAACATTATGGAATTACCATCAACACAATGGAATTACCAAAAACATTGTGGATTACATCCTTTGACTTTTGTTTTCCTTGCTGGATTACATCAAGCTCAAGGACATTCGAAGGCGTAAGTTCATGTTGGAATTCATCCCCATGGACAGGCGATGATTTCCAAAGGGGGGACTGTAGTGAACTAAGCCTCAGGTCAAATCTGGCCTTCCTGGGACAAGAACTGTATTTCATTGATTTGAGTCCAGAAACACAAGATTAAGTTCATCCAGAGACTTTCTAAGTGTCCTGCACTGATCAATTGTAAGAACACTCTCTTTTTTTTAATTATCATTACTATTTTACAAATGTCTTGATAATCAAAGTGTGTTTAGTTCGAACCATTTTTAAATGTTAAAGTGAACTACTCATTTTAAATCAACTGTGAAACAGTATTAGTGATTTTTAATCCTCATTCAAAGTAAGAAATCAAGTTAGAATGTGTTACGGAGTGATTCATGCATTTTCTGATCTTCTGTCTGAAATGAGCAAGTTGTGATGTCGGTCAAATGTCGGAGTCAAACGCAAAACAAGTTGTTGGAACAAACTGTCATGTTTTTAAATCCTCTCAGACGTAAATAGAGAAGCTGGCACCAGTTTTTCCCCCAACTCGCCTAAACATTCCTCTCGTCTGTCTCAAAAACATCTTCAGTCTGTTCCAAAACATTCTTTCTGTTTTTCTGACTTTTAATAACCTCTTACATCACTAAAACACACCCCTGTCTGGTCCATCGACCAATCAGGAACTTCCCAGATGAACCGGAAATAGAACTCTTTAAATGTCAGCACTTCCTAGTTCAAACCAGGTCTTGTGCAGTCGAGCCCAGTCGAGTTCGGTTCGGGGAGAGTACCGAACGGAAGAAGTGCTGGAGAGAACAGGAGTTCCAGACATGATCCGGAGTTCTTCCGAGTCTCGTGGGAATTATGCAATCTTCCACATCTGAGTGGAACTCTGACGGACTTACTCCTCTTGTGAGTCCACCGAGAGGTGAACCTGTGTCGGACGGAATACCGGCACTACTTCGGCCGATTCACAGCTGTTCCTACGGAGACGCTGAAAGGGTGCGTTAAATGGAACTCCGTACCAGTGGAGACACCTGCTACAGGTAAAGAGTTGATTTACACCACCTAAGTGTACCGAGGAGGAAGCTGGGATCTCAACGGAGCGTGCCGTCCTGATACTGACACATTTCCCTCATCCATCTTTTCCTCTCCATTTAAACTTCATTTCCATCTTTAAACTCTTCTATCCTGCTAGCAAATCATTCCAGATATTTTCAGAAATGTCTGTTGTGAAGCAGGGAAATCATGTTTATGGTTTTCCTGACTGTAAAGCTAATTAATTAAGCTGTTATTGTACTCAATTTTGCCAAATTAATGTAAATGTTTGATGTTAAACTTTGATTCTGTTAATAAATGACCGCATTCATTTGATGGGTCAAAGAAAATTAACGTCTCACGTTACATTTTAATTATTCAATGCACGATATTATTCAGTCCAGAAAAATGAATGAATCCGTTTAATTTATGAATATATCACAGTATATGTTCTTCTACACGTGTGCTGACTGTCTTGGATCCCAGCACCTCCTTGTGTTCATTGGCCTCCATCCACTGGCCTGCCAAAACCTGTGTCTCTTCCTGGAACCTTGTGGAATCGAATCCAAGACCTGGACCTCCTCTCAGCCTGTAAGATAAGAAATGCCTATTTAAAATCCTCAGCCTCTAAGTGGAACCTTTCTGATTTATATCCTTCCCCCTCAGGACTCCATCATTGCACATTTTAATATCTATCTGTGAAAATAAACACAGTTAACTTTTCTACGTGTGGAGTCTTGTCTCGCACACTGGTTTTCATACTATCTGGGTTCCTCGAGTTCTGACAGAAATGCTCCAGCCAAATCAAAACACCCAGAATGAGACTGGGGGTGAGCAAGCTTCTCTCCTTTCACAGACTAAACGAATTAACAAGCTTGAGTCAATGTTACAACAAATTCTGACCCAACAACAAACAGCCGAGTCCAACATGGAAGAGGTTGGGGTATGTTGTACTCTATAACCCAACAACTCACTTCTGTGGTCCCTACAGTTGCAGCTGCAAAGCCTGAAACTAACGTCACCAGAACCACCACAGAGTTGGTACCACATACTGTCCCTGAGGTAAATATTAAACCCTCTGGGTTTTTCTCTGGAGACCTGGTTCATTGTGGGGGATTTATGCTGCAGTGTTGGCTAGCCTTCAAAAGGGCGCCCCAGCTATATGCTTCAGACGAAGCCAAGATTACATATTTAATTAGCCAACTGAAGGGGGATTTGCTTCATTGGGCTAATTCATATACGTCATCTCACGATATTGGCTCACTAACTTTTGATACCTTTCTTGAAGAGTTCATCCTCGTATTTGACCATCTGTTGCAAGAAGCAGCAACCATAAAGCGGCTCCTCTCTTTACGTCAAGGCAGGCGGACTGTGTTGGAGCACGCCCTCAAGTTCCACATCATCGCGGCTCGTACCGGCTGGGAAAAGAAAGCTCTCCAAGTTATGTTTCTAAGCTCTTTATCTGAAGAGATTAAGGATCACTTGGCCTTCCATGATAAACCCGAGGATTTTGATTAATTAATTTGTCTTGCCATCCGGATTGATGGTCATCTTCGTGAGCGACGGAGAGAAAGAAACAACAATTCACAGCGTCACTCCACTTCCGGGTTCAGCAGTTTCTGTGATGTACAGCCCGCCTACAAGCCCGAACAGAGGGATTACAACCCCCAGAGACTTTTTGCTGCCAGGAGTGACTCTACACATGGTGACAACCCAAACTTCTCATCCACATCCGAAACAGAGCCAGAACCTATGCAAGTGGGTTGAACCCGTCTCACACCTAAGGAAAGGCAGAGATGAATTAAGAATAACTGCTGTACTTACTGTGGAAGACAAGGTCACTACATTGCCCACTGCCCGTTTCAGGGAAACGGGTCAGCCCATTAGTAGAGCAGGAGATACTGGTGAGAACTTCTTTATTTTCTCCTTCATCTCGGTTGACTTTGCCCGCTATTATCCAGATTCATACTAATCGTTTGCCCATTTCAGCCTTGGTGGATTCTGGATCTGAACAAAACCTGATCAGCAGAGACCTGGTCAAATGCCTATCCATTCCTACCCAGGTGATTCAACCCCCTCTGGCTGTGGCAGGTTTGACTGGACACACACTCACCCAGATCCAACTCAAGACTGAAGGAGTCCATATTATCATTTCTGGGAACCAACATGAGGTCAGTGATTTTTTTGTGTTTGACTCCACCAACCCTCAATTTTTTTTTGGATTCCCATGGCTAAGGCAACATAATCCTAATATTAACTGGGAACACGAATGGATTGAAGGGTGGAGTAAAGCTTGTCTAAAGAATTGTCTACGTGCTGCAGTTACCTCTCATATAAGGAAAGACAAACTTTGTGAAGATTTAGATATCTCAAAGATCCCCTTTGAGTATCAAGATTTAGCGCCTGTCTTCAGTAAGCAAAGGGCTTTGACTCTACCTCCTCACCGCCCATACGATTGCTCGATCAATCTCATTCCTGGAGCAGCCTTACCTTCAAGCAGACTGTGTAATATTTCTGGTGAAAAACAGTGAAAAATAAGTATCCTCTGCCACTTATGGACTCTATTCATGAGCAGCTTCAGTCGGCCTCCATATTTACAAAGCTGGATTTGCGTAACGCATATCACCTAGTGCGAATAAGGGAGGGCGATGAGTGGAAGACGGCATTCAGAACACCCCTGGGACATTTTGAGTATTTGGTTATGCCCTTCGGATTGACTAACGCCCCTGCCGTATTCCAAGCCCCTGTAAACAACGTCCTACGAGACTTCATTAATGACGTTGTGTTTGTCTACCCGGACGATATTCTCATTTACTCCAAAGATATGAAACAACACATCCAACAAGTGAGAACTGTTCTCCAATGCCTTTATGAGAACCCGTTATTTGTAAAGTGGGAGAAGTGTGAATTTCATGTGACCTCTGTCTCTTTCCTAGGCTTCATTTTTGAGGGTGGCCAGTACAGAACTGATCCGGAAAAGACTAAGGCAGTGGTGAGTGGCCTGTCCACGAGACTAGGAAGCAGCTGCAACGCTTCCTAGGTTTCGCTAATTTTTACAGACATTTCACAAGGAATTATAGCCGGATCGCCGCCACCCCTCTCACAGCTGACTTCCACTTTAAGAACTTTCAAGTGGACCCCTGAGGCAGATGCAGCTTTTGGTAAGCTCAAGCAGTTTTTTCTTCTACACCCATCTTCTGCCATCCAGACCCCCAGAGACAGTTCATCCTTGAAGTGGATGCTTCAGACACTGGGGTAGGAGCAGTATTGTCTCAAAGGTCTCCATCAGACAACAAAGTGCACCCTTGTGCCTTTTTTTCCCAACGGTTGATGCCAGCAGAACAGAAATATGATGTTGGAAACCGGGAACTTTTGGCTGTTAAACTAGCCTTGGAGGAGTGGGCACACTTGCTAGAGGGCGCAGAGACACCATTTATTATATGGACAGATCATAAGAACTTGATTTACCTTAGAGATGCTAAGCGGCTTAATCCCAAACAGGCACGATGGTCTTTATTTTTTGCTCGTTTTAATTACATTCTAACTTTCAGACCCGGATCAAAGAATGTTAAACCAGATGCCCTGTACCATCAGTTCTCTCCTCCAGATGTTCCCGAGATCGAGGAGAGCATTATTCCTCCTTCCTGTGTTGTCGGGGTCATTACCTGGTCCATTGAGAAGGAGATTCGTGAGGCCCAAGGGACAGAACCTGACCCAGGCACCGGACCAGCTGGGACCATTTATGTGCCCTCAACAGTCAGGTCTAATGTTTTAACTTGGCTTCCCACCAACAAACTTTCATGTCACCCTGGGGTTTCCCATATGTCTTCCTTAGCTAAGAGGCACATTTGGTGGCCATCGAAGACCCAGGACATAAAGGAGTTTATTGTAGCATGTACCACCTGTGCCAGGAACAAGCCTGGGAACCAACATGCTGCTGGGCTTCTACAACCATTGCCTACTCCCAGTTGCCTCTGGTCGCACATCGCTGTTGACTTTGCTACTGGACTCCCTCCCTCCGAGGGTAACACGGTGATCCTTACCATTATTGACAGGTTTTCAAAGACGGCCCATTTCGCGCCTCTGCCCAAGCTTCCCCCGGCCCTTGAGACAGCCCAACATTTGGTTCAGAATGTCTTTAGGATCCATAGGGCTGATGATGTGTTGCTCTTCCTCCAGCATTCACAAACCTACCTCTCTCAGGTCATTGGATTGATAAACTCTTTCAAGATTTTCAGATTACTCTATAAACTGGATAAAATCCACAGTTCTACCAATTAATTGCTATTTCAACAATTCACTTACTACACAACTGCAGTCAGGGAATATTACGTACTTGGGTATCAAAGTCTCTCCTACTCTGGCAGATTTAACAAAACTAAACCACATCCCACTTTTAAAGAAAATTGAGGATGATCTTGCTAGATGGAAATCTCTACCCTTGTCTCTCATGGGAAGAATTGCTTCAATAAAAATGATGGTTTTGCCTAAAATAAACTATCTATTCTCAATGATTCCAAATAAACCATCATCTGACTGGTTTAGATCCCTGGACTCCTCCATCTCTAAATTTCTCTGGAAAGGTAAACCCCCACGTATTAAACTAAAAACACTACAGAAGACAAAAGATAAAGGAGGACTAGAGCTACCCAATTTCTATTATTACTTTCTAGCCAACAGGCTAGAATACATTTCAAGATGGATAAAACACACACCCCTTGATGAACCCTGGCTAGACGTAGAACAGACACTTTGCAATAATATAATGATCTCGGACCTTCCATTCATTAGCTCAAACATAAAACGACAGGAATCCTTTAAAAGCATCAATATCAGCTCCTCTCTGACAGCTTGGTGGGAGTTTCTTAAAATGACAGAGTCTTCACTAATTCCATGCAGACCTACACCCATCTGGAACAACCCTGGCATCCTACAACATAATAATATGATAAACTTCCCAGGTTGGAGGTGTAAAGGAATAGAATATTTGGAACATATATATGAGGACGTAAACTATATGCCATTCAACAGATTAATAACACAATATGGGATTGATGAGAATAAATTTTTAGAATATCAACAAATTAAATCTATGACAAAAAATAAATTTAACCCTAATAACACCAGAATTGAAATACCAACAAGTGTATTAGAATTCCTAAATCTTAACCCTCCCACATTACTATCTAAGGTTTACCGGACACTTATTAAAATAGATGAATCAATATCCCTTCCCATTGTAAAATGGGAGACAGACTTGTCAGTCAACTTTGACCAAAACTTCTGGTCTCAGATATGTCTAAGAACTTTTAAGATGATTAAAAACCCCAATTTACAATTAATACAATACAAAATCCTTCATAGAGTACACTACACAGGTCAACGGATGTTCAGGATGGGTTTCGCATCATCTAATGTTTGCTCACAGTGTACAAACAATATTCCTGACAATCACATCCATGCATTTTGGTTCTGTCCACCTGTTCAGAGGTTTTGGTGCCGGATATGTGAAGACTTATCAAAGTGTCTGAGATGTAATATTCCACTCTCTCCGTCAGTTTGCTTATTGGGTCACTTAGATGATGTCACCTTGGAGACAAAGTCAATTCACATGATTTTTACTGCTTTATGTATAGCAAAAAAAACTATACTCATAAATTGAAAAAATAAAAATACTCTTAGTATTAAACAGTATAAAGGCCTTTTGTTAGATTACATCAGTCTTGACCTCCATATCAGAACAATCTCTCTGGGCTTCTTTAATTGGCTTCAACCTGTAGTGGAGGTGGGTAAACCCCTTTGATTTCGTCCCGTGGGGCATTGTGGTTGATGTGGGGGGGTATC
>NW_023619582.1:0-9028 GCF_014905685.2 Nematolebias whitei
ATATATATATATCTGTGTGTGTATGTAATAGAATAAATAATAATGGAGGTAATAGGTTTGACAGTTTATGGAAGGACTCTTGTGATTTCTGACCTGATCAGGTTAATTGTAGATTATGATTGTTAGTTTTCTGAGTGTTGACATATCCCTTATATCAAACATCTCTGAATAAGAGCAGTTGATGAGATTTCCTCAGTTATTAAACTAGTCAACAGAGTAGTGTAGATTTTGCTCCTTACAGATTACCTGTAGTGGCGATACTGATGATGACGAGGACGAAGACGGACCAGCCCGCCTCTGCAAAACCCCAAGTTGTACATAATTGCTAAGGATAAAACATGCAACATATAATTTGCATACACTAGAGGCATGAGATTTATAGAAGGAAAGATTAGGAGTTTATCTTAAAATGTGAGTTCCGATGAGTAAATTGTATTTTGGCATATTTCCTTGTCTGTGTTAGGTATCAATATTCATGTTAGCTTATTATTAAGGTTTATATTGTTTAGGGGTGTTAATTTAGGCCTAGGAATGATAAGGGATGGGAATTGTTAGTGTTTTCCACTGTACATTAATTGTAATTACATGACACATAGCTTTTTACAGATATATTACATATAGGATTTTTGTTGACATGTTTTTTTTATCATGTCAAAAGGGGGAATTGAAATATAATTTTATCAGATAATATATTAACTTAATGAAATGTCTAGATATATGTATCCTGTTTTGATATTTAGAATGATATTGTGTGTATGATCTGATTCCGTTTCCGGTAGAAAATGTAGTTTCAGCTACATGCCTACAACTCCCAACATTCACGCACCCACCATTATAGAACACAAGATGGCGAGATATTATTGGTTGAGAGCTGGGTCACACGATAAGTGTAGGACTTCCCATTCGTTGATGGTGATGATGACTCCAGGAGGTGTGGCCGAGCTCTGAAGAAGATGGGTTGTCTGTTTACGCTCTGCGCCATTGTTTGTGACCGCATGGTGGAGTTACAAAGGCCCAGGCTGGTGATCTTGTATTTTACATGTAAAATAAACCTTCTGAAATGGAAGACAATTGCTCCTCCTCTCCCTGCTCCAGATCAGAACATATTCTTACACTACAGAAAAATCTGGTAATATACATTATATTCACACATTAATATCACAACCATCAACAGATTATCTTATCATACATTGTAAACTGTTATTACCACATGAATAACTCACACAGAAACACAGAATGCGTAAGATCTACCTTCAATCTTGGACTATTTCCCTGCCACATTGATGTCATTGCAAAGGAATAGGAATAAGGAAATGGCTAAAATATTCTGTTCCCCCCTTCTAACTTTGCCAAATAAAGAGCAAATGTTGTCAAATTCACAGGACTAGTTGTCCATGATGAGAGGAATGAGCAGAGTTAAGGACTTTTAGAAAAAATAATTTGTTCCCATGTTGTGGGGGGGAACAGATTATTTCAGGTGGCTAAAATATTCCGTTCCCCCATTCTAACTTTGGCAAATAAAGAGCAAATGTTTCCAAATTCTCAAGGAGTTGTGTGTGATGATTGAACCTAAATGTCAAGATGATTAAATAATCACCAAAACATTACTGAGTGTGAACTTCAGGCTGAAATCTTGTGTTCCACGTACTTTGATGTTTAAGCATTTTTTTCTCCTTAAGAGAAATGAGAGGAAAAAAACCAGACATTAAATACCAAAATAGCAGCTAGAAATATCTGTTCTTCAATAGTGTCATATTTTTCATTTGAACGAGATTTACCAGAAAGCCTATATTTGTTTTCAGGAAGATTAATTTTTCATGTCCTGCTCTCACTAGCTTCTATCCTTCTATATTAGCAATAAAAAATATATAAATACGCATGATGTGTTGGTGGCTGACTGATATTTGTCAGGCTAAAATGAACATGACCAAAGTTGTAGATTCTCTCGGCGATTTGAAAAAAACCCAAAACAAAACTCGAAGGGTATGTATAACCCCCCACACAAGACCAGGTTTTTGTTGTTGTTGAGGTTTTCATTTATTTATTTACCAAGAGCTGTCCATTAAAATGAAAGTTACTACCGTGACACGATTACGTGGACTCGTTTTACCGAGAAATCTATCAGATGAGCCGTGAAGATGGTCGGACCCGCCTCTCTGGTTGCAGTGCACGCTCCCGATACAGGGGGAACAGATTTTCACAGGGGAACAGAATTTCGCACAAGACCGGACACCCCCTCCAGCCCACGTCTTTACCCCCGGCTCGAACCTTCCTCAGAAGTGGCAACTATACTAATCAATAAATCAAGGAAATGTCAATTAAGTTTTATCAATTATATTAGAAAAAGGCAGTAAAAGATTACAATTTACAGCGCTGGACTCTATTCAGTCTGTGACGTGTTCACAGACCCGGAAGAAAGAGCCCCATGTCTTGTGTCTTCATTAATTTATAGGGCCCTAGGCTCTGCCTTCGCAGAAGGGGGAGCTCAACCTGTCAGTGTATGAGGGGGCGGGACTAAGTGCGGTTTTATGTGTACTGATGTGTAAGGAAAACATGAGACGGTGCTTTAAAGCCTTTTCTACGTGATGTGGCAAGCTAACTAAACTATTTCTTGACAGATATTGGAATTATCAGGGAGACTTTCTTAAGAGTTTGCTGGCCCAGTTTAACCCAGTCTGAACCGGGTCATAATTTCATTATAATCCCATCTCTGAGCAGATCAAAATGTAGGACCAGTCTAAATAGGAAATATCTTAACAACTCCCCCTGGGTGAGAGTCCCCAAAGGAATTCTCTCGCATAAAAACTCCCAGTTGAATACCGCCAGATAAGCAAGCAATTAATCACTTTCCTCTGGTTGAATGTAAACTACTCCTTATATGTTGGCGGGAGATGCCTACAGGCTACAGCGTGCGACCCGGCCACCTCAGCTGTCGTCACCTTAGCTGACGGCTAACGTGTGACCTGCCAGCCCTCAGGCTGCCTGACCCAGCATCTGGACATCTGCCTAGGAATTCAGCCTCTCCCCGCTGTGGAGCCATAACACAATGGAAATTTCTAACATTGGTCTATGTCAGTTATCTAAAAATGATTTAATAGTTGCAAGAGGCATCCTAATGCAAGAAAAGCATTCTTATCTAATATATTAATTTGTTCTGTAGACCCTGAAGTTCGCTTTTTGGCTCCAAGGGCAGGCCTGGTCCATCTGAAAAAGAAAAAAAAAAAAGAAAAACTCTGTGCCCCCTTCCCATTTTTCAATCGTTTAATATCCAATTAATTGCACAGAGTGCTGCCGGTATTTTTTAGACTGTAACAGCAGAAAAATGTGTTTGTGTGAATAAAAATCCAATTTAAACATTTTAACGTGTTTTAACGTGCATGTTGTATATAACTAACAGAACCTCCCAACTCCCCCTGGTGATCTAATATAAAAACATTCCTAATTAACCAACAAATCAATTTACCCATGCCACACTTTAATTTAATATCAATTTGGATTGAAAAGTGTCATAAGTTCACCCCCCGGAAAATCTATAGTATAAAAACCCATTTTATGTATATATTATCCACTCCAATAGGCCCTTTTCACAATGATGTCAGACAACTTCCTTTTTGACTCGATGCTGTGGATCATTACTTCCGGGTCTATTCTCCCTCGGGAGACTTGTCTGGAAACTTAATGGAATTTCATTCATTCAACCTTTATTTATAGAGGTTATATTACAAGGTATAGCGCAAGGTAAGGTTAATAAAAACAGTATTTATGTGTTTGCTAGCTGTGGTAACGTTATCCATCATTGCAGCAACTTTAGCCACAGTAGCTAAAATATACAACACGGGCTGTCAGTGCTCTAACGTTTAAAAGTTTACTAGCTACTGTATATTAACGTTAATAAAACCAGTTATTATGTGTTTGTTAGCTGTGGTGATGTTATCCATCATTATCAATTTACCATTCTGTAACTGTGTAAGGAAACAGCCTCCAATTGTAAAGTAAGCTAGCTAGCAGCAACAGGTAGCTAAACTAAACACTGCTGCTGCCTGTCAGTGCTGTAACATTAAAATGTTTACTTTATCTATTAATGTAACATCCCTGACATCTTCCAACATTGTTGTTTAGAATAGCATTTAAATATTGAATTAAAAGTTATATGTCAAACCATTTCCATGTTCTGATGATTAATAATTTATTTTTTTTACTTTCTTCTTGTCCATCTTTCTCAGCAGCAGCTCATCTAACCAGCATGACGCAGTCATCAAGACGTTATTGCAGTGTGCCATGTTGTTCCAATAATAAACAAAAAACACCGTATTTGAGTTTTCATGATTTTCCCGTGGACAAAGAAATACGTTCCCAGTGGAGAGATGAAGGGCCAACTTTTAAAATCCTTTGTGGGAGCACCCATGCAGTCTGCACTTTTTAAAATAAACAAATCATCAAGTAATAATTAAAAGGTAATATTTAGCTCTGTACCATGCAAATGTGTATTGGTCAACCATGTTAATTTCAAGGAAAAAATCATAATGCTCCATAATACTGTTAATAAACTGTAAACGTTAATATTAAACCCATCCCATAATTAGTCAGTCCATCAATCATCTCATCTCTCAAAGTAGTTGGAGAAGACCTGTCACCCAATTAATGCTGAGTTCAAAAATCTAATTAACCATAATTCTAAAGTACACATCTGTACTTAATTGTTAAAAATTCACCAAGAACGTAGCTTCACATATAATCACATCATTAATTGATTAGCATTGAAAACACGACCTATAAATATTTGTAATGTCAAAACAGTGTTCTATAATCATTTCAGTACATGTAAAATTCCAAAAACTCTAGTCTATCAATCATTGAGTAACTCATAGCTTAATCAAATCAGCAAGTTCAATGTGTCACAGTAATAAATTGGCTAAAGATATATTTTAAAGACGCTCCTCCATCTATAGATGGAGAGTATCTGTATAGATAAAAATATTCTGAGAGTATAGTATAGATGGAGATATAGATTTTACTTTTAAACATAGATGTTTAAAAGTAAAATCAGAAAATAGAAAACCCTTAACTGTGCTGGTAACGTTAATTAGATGTTAATAATGATAAGTAATGTCTATTTAATGTTAATAAACTGTCAGTATGAGCCTTAAAAAAACCCTCATTCATGATAATTGACAACGCCCTCAATTGATGCGTGATGTTCTCAGCTCAGGGAGTAGAACCGGTGACTTTTTCCTCCCTGGCACTCCACTCCATGCCCCCTCATCAGGGGCATTTCCTCGGACACCTGTTCAGCCTCCATCATACAAACCCCTGTCATTTGACTCTCCACCTCTCCGTCAGCAACTTGTTTGAAGCTGCATTATCAGGAAAAAAGAACAAACATACTTCTCCCACAAATATCACAAAAGTCCACTCATCTAACTAAATTTCTATAATTTTCATTATCAATATATAATTATCAATTATCATTCATTCTGGGTAAGTCAGTGGTTCATACTCATCTGACCCCACTCTGGGAACGTTGATCACAATCTCACACAGGTGATCCCTGCGTTCACCTTTCCTGGATCTTTTCCATCTTAGGTAACCTGAAACAGGTAATAAGAAACACAAACAGCACCAACACCCTGCTGGCAACCAGCCAGACAGAATCCATCCTTCTACCCATCATCCTATGCCTGTCATGTTTTCCTGAATTGAGTCATCACTATCATTTAGCATTTTATCAGCAACACTTGTGGTTTTTCTTCATGCACCAAATTTCACAAGTCATTATAAGTTATAAATCATGTTAGCAGTTGTTAGAATTCATTATTATATATATTCTGTCAGTATATGTTAAAGAATAATAAAAATAGGTAAAAATGGTGAAAAAGAAGTAAAAAATAGTATATTCCAACTCTGTTAGCACTTCTAAAAATCTTACTTGAGTTTAACATCCATAGATTTGGTTTAATCATCTTGTAACTCTGTTACTGAACATTGTAAGTGATTTTGAAGTCAAATATCTAGCAAAATTTTTGATCCTTATATTATATGCAATATTCCAGCCTAATTTATCCTCCAAAACAACCTCTAAAATTTAGCTCATCTCATTAGAGAAAAATCAAGTCTTTACTTAAAATCATGAATTGTCCTTCCTGATTACCAATATTTACTTGTATTCAGTCATCCATAACACTGATACCTCATTGGTTGTCCCATCTGTCCAGTTTACAGTTACAGGTTCTCAATTCTCCTTCTGGCATCACAGTAGTCATTTTAGTCCAGCACTGCTCCTGAGACCTGTGAAGGGTTAATGTTGTTCAAGCTATACAACTCCCATCAATTAAATAATCCTCAAACATAATCATTGTTTAACCAGTAATGTTTAAAGGGACCGGCACCGGTGAAGTGAAAAATTTCTCTCTTGAAAACATAAAATTACCAATTATAATCTGCATTTCTTTAATTTAACACTAAAACTATATCTTAAAACCTGTAGGGCACTTAGTGTGAGATAATCCCAGCTCTCATCACGACTCCTTTAAGACATTCTGTTAAATTTCACAGTTAATGTCGGCTTGTATTACCGTTTAAAACTGTTCATAATTCAAAGGTGGATACATTTATCTTGTCAATTACTTGAAGGTGAATCTTCACTGGGGTGCATTTTAACATATAGAGTTTGTCTGAAAAGACAATGTCTTTTCATCTCTGTAAAACATTAAGCATTCTTTGTGTGTGTGTGTGGGTGTATATATATATATATATATATATATATATGTATGTGTGTGTGCGTGTATGTATGTATGTGTGCACATGTGTGTTTGAACGTAACGTCTATTTAACCAGGCAAATACCTTTGTATGTCACCAGACGTCCTCAGCCAAGTAGGCCTTTCTTCGCTAAGGAGGCCCCGCGCCATAAAACCTAACATGCATGTGCTAATCAGTGTTGCTTCGACCTGAATAGTATACGTGTTATTTATTTATGTAACTGGTAATAAATAGTTCAAATGTTTAAACATTATTATTGTCTACTCTCCCATCCTGAGTCCAGATGAGAGCTGTCATCACCCCTGAAACGTAATTCTAAGGTCTGAAGCAGGCTCTGAAACAATTGTGCTCAGTATAATTTGCAGGTTTATTGTACAGGTAAGTGGAAGTCACAAACTCACATGACGTCTGCCCCTTTCTCTTGAACAGCCGCCACGTTAACAGCGCGCACCACACTTTTCTTCAGAAACTGGTCACATCCCTTGGTGTCGTCATCTCCGCTCATAGGACAGCCTACTCTTACCATGTGACCAGCATCTCAGCCAATAATACTTCCATCATTGATGTAAACAACCAAGTGTCAGGATTGTTGCCATAGATATAAACACTAGATGCCTCATTGGCTGCTGCGGCGCAGGATTTTCGGCCGCCATCTTGGAACAGTCGTCTTATTCAGTTAAAGCAGAAGATGTCTCAGCACTTGGCAGCTTATTTCTGTTCTAATCAACGGACTGTTGACGTCCGGTCTCGGGGGATAACTTTTCACAAGTAAGATGAACATATTATTGTTAGTATTTTGTGACTATAATATTACTGTACTGTATTTATGTCCACCAGCTGATTTTATGTTCAGTGTAACACGGTGTTCATCTGCAATGAAGCTAACTGAGATCTGATGACAGGAATATTTTTCTAACAAGCATACTCACTATTTCTGTAGCTTTGGTTCATTATCAACAGATATGTATCATAATTGGAGTTTTGTTTAAGTTGTTTTTGTATGTATGTTAGTTAAGTATGTTTTTGTGAAGATACAAATCTCCTGTTTTCATTTTGAAGGTTTCCCAAAGAAAAAGATGTAAGGAAGAGGAGGAAGTATCTTTGAGGAGGATTCATCTGAGCAGTGAGGATTTTAAACTGGAGGATTTTGATCAAACTGATCAGACTGTCCAACTGAGAGATGGTGTGGTACCATCGGTTCACCTTCAAAGAGTAGGTGCATCATTATAATTTCATTAGAGTTCATAAATTTACATATTTTATTGTCAGTCACAAGGTGAGACACCTCCATGTGTTTATATGTACAGGTAACTATAGACTGTAAAGTTCATATTCATGATGCTTTTTCATTTCAGCTTGAAAACTGCAGGACTACAGGAACTCAACAAAAGCTGGAGCTGCTCTGTCTGTGGCCTCTCAGGAACGTGCACGTCACACACACACTCTCAGGAACGTGCACGTCACACACACAACCTTGGCCTCATGATGTGAGTATTTCCATTTTAAACTTTTATTTTTTCATTTAGCCTTTATTTATACAGGTAGTCTCACTGAGTCACGAGAAGTCATTTTAAAGAGAGACCTGTTTAGGAGCAGATGGTGGGGGTTAAGGGCCTTGCTCAGGGGCCCAGTGTGGGGCCAATGAGGGTGGAGGCAGGTGTGGGTGTTTCACCTTTTCCACCTCATTTTGATGTTGATGGTACCAGGAGTTGAACCTGCGACTTTCCGATCACAGGCCCATCTTCTAACCTCTGCTCCACCACTCCCCCATATACTGTAACATCATATCATAATGATCATATTAAAATCTCACTGGTTTCCTTCCAGATGTGTTAAACAGCTACTGGTCCCCCTGATGTTTCCAGGTGGCTGTGGTCAGTGGATGAAAAGCCTGGCATGAACAAGATGATGCTGGAGATCATCATTTGACGAGAGCTCCCACCTTCTAACTGTGAAGAACAAGAGCAGCTCAGTGATTCCCTCAAGGCTCAGTGAAGGTGCTGAGAGCTGCAGAGAGGCTGATTCATGGAGCTTCAACACAGCAACCTCCAAACATGTCCACCCTCACACACATTGTCCGTGAAGAGACTGGACCAGAGCACAATATAATAAGACAGTGATAACAACGACAACAATACACATACACAAATGATTCATACAAATTTAAGTTTTTGAAATTGTTTGTTGGTTTTACAATTGAAAAACAGTTTGTTATCCACTGTTGTCATCACTTTTTGTTAAAATCCAGGTCTCTCTTGTAAATGAGTCCT
>NW_023619583.1:0-9015 GCF_014905685.2 Nematolebias whitei
CTGTATGATCCTTGGTTCAAACCCCGGTCCAGGGGCCTTTCTTGGTGGAGAGAAGCGGGTAAAGATAATGGATAGATAAATATATGTTGATATTGCACTTAGAATATATCCTTGTATACTGTTTCTGTTTTATCGTTTATATTTTTGCTATTTTGGGGTGTAACCGGGACCTTGAATACACAATTTTGTTCCACCTCATGTAGCACATGTGATGTAAATGACAATAGTCACCTTGAACTTTGAACTTTATATTCCATATTCCATATTCTGCGGTCTACACTCATCTCCAGGCCAGCTGTCACTCTTTCAGGGATGAAGATGTTCACATCCTGGACATAGAGGAATGATGGTTTGAGAGAGGAGTAAAGGAGGCCATCTTTGTGAAAAGAAATGGTCCATCATTAAACAGGGGTGGAGGCCTCCAGGTTCAACTGTCCCCCTCTTACAATGCTGTGATTGCTAGTATCACTCAGCCCTCTGTGAACAGTAAACAGCCATCAGTGTGCTAATGATCCATTGTTAGGCTGATGGTCCTTCTTGATCATGTGATCAGCTGGTTATGGTTGTCAGCAGCAAACTGGTTGATCCACTCTGAGAAGGTGCTATTTAAGAGACTGAGCTGAATGCAGCTCCTCAGACTGAGGAAGTCTCTCGGATGAAAGACGAAACGTATCTACATTTTTTTTCCTTTGTTTTGCTTTTTTGTTTTTTTGAATGTCCAGAGGACCAGACTGAACTTTTTTTAGATTTTTCGACCTGGATTATTGAGCATGCATCAGGATATTTATATTCCATATTTAAAATATACTGGTTAATATCTGACGCAGCACGGTGGCACAGTTGGTAGAGCTGCTGCCTCTCAGCGAGCAGGTTGCCCCCTGGTCCAGTGGTCATTGTTTGCATGGGTTTTCTCCGCTTTCCTCCCACAGACCAAAAACATGCATGTTAGGCTGATTGGTAACTCTATATTGTCTCTAGGTGTGAGTGAGAGAGTGAATGGTTGTTCATCTTGCTTTTCTGTATGTGTTCCTTGGATGGACTGGAGACCTGTCCATGGTGTACCTCGCCCATTGCACAGTGATTGGTGGACATGGACACGAGTGACCCCCACGACCCAAAAAGGGAGAAGCGGGTAAAGATAATGGATGCATGGATGGTTATTATTGAAGTGATGTTCAATAGTTTTCAACTGCTATCATTTTCAGCCATGACAGACTCAGAGCATGGAGTATGTTGAAAATGGAAAAATAAATCTTTATTCAGGCTAGGTTAAAGGCTGGCCAAACGGGGGGCGGATTTTTTTAAAATTATCTTCTAAAAACTATATACTAATGTGAAGAAAGCTGCATTTGGTTAATTGAAATCTCTACAGTTTAACACGGTATCGTTTGTTTAGTTTATTGCTAATTAGTCAACCAAACAATGGTAAATGGTAAATGGACTATTTATATAGCACATGTCTATCTCATCAAGATATTCAAAGTGTTTTACACTTCAGTCTGTGTCCTCATTTACCCATTCATACAGCACTCTACTAGATCTGTACAAAGACAAATCAAAGCGTTTAGATCACACTCATAGATCGACAGGACACGCATTGGAGGCAATGAGGGGTTCAGTGTCTTGCCCAGGGACACGTCTTCATGTGACTGTTGGTGGAATTGAGCCCCCGACTGGGACGACTGGTCTAACCACTTGGCCACAGCTGCCCCATTGTCCCCAATAAAAAACACACTTTAGCACAGGCAGTTGCATGATTTCCTAACTTCCATGGCAATGATAATTTGTGGCCAGTGTTCATGGAGGGTTGGAAGGAAAAGATCTTGGAGAAGTTGTAAGCCCGACTTTGGTGGAATGTCCACAGATCTGGCTGTTTGGATTCACCATTGATTGTACCAGCAGGACTGAAGGCAGACATGTCAGTAGAGGTGGCCTACCCAAAACAATTGTTTATCTGAATTTGGCCTCCCCGCTGGCCTTGGATAGGCCAATTTATCTCACATTGCTCCTGGAGGATACGTAAACTAAGAAGCTCGGCCTGCCCGCGCCCCCTCCCAAGGACATCTGTGGCCTTATATGCTGATAGACGCTGCACCTGAACTTTCTGGAGTGTCCACGGACAACTCACCGTCTTTGTTGACCTTCTATGCATTTACGTATTACGATGTCAATGTATGTTGCCTTTTATGTTGCAAGGTCTTTTTTTTGCATATTTTACACTGTGCCCTGTCCAGGACATGGTGTGAGACATATATATATTTAACTTCTTCCACCCTCTTTTCCTCATCTACGCTGTATGTTGTATGTAACAGGTCTCTCTTGTAACCAAGTCCCTGAGGCTCAATGGGAACTAAACTGTATGAATAAATTTTGAATGAATGAACAATAACAAATGGTGAAAAAGTTCTCAAACACATGATCACAGTATTAGTTAATATTAAACTCAAGCACTTGGTTAGAAAAACAAATGATAAAAATGTACCTTACATAAAAGTTGATTTTCTTTCTGTTTGCACTTCCCAATTTCCTAATCTGACTTTGAGTCTGTGTAATAAAAAGTGAACTGCTCCAGTAAAACCTGCCAGATAGATGATACTAGTGTGGCACTTTAACGGGAATAGTTTTTGCAGTTGTAGGAATGTGCACTCACTCTATGTGAGAAATGATTTAAGTATAATCTACATGTAGCTAGGCAAACACACACAAAGCATACACCTTTACATTTCTCTGAAGATGACAGAGGCTTTACTTACAGATAAAAATGTAAAGCCTTCACAGTCCAAAGCTACTGCTTCCAGTATTTCCAAACACAGAAAGAAATGAATGAATAAATCATGTATATGTTGTGCTAATCAATCCTTTGAACACATCTTAACTTATTCAAAATGAAAGGTAGGTGTGTCCAAACTTGACTCATGACTGATCATACACAACGATGTTTATGATCTTTTTGTATAATTAAATACAAGCATTTGATAATTAGCAACATATTACAGCCACAAAAAAGCAACTCATAAATATCTGTCAACCAAGTAATTACTTATGCAAATTTCTAAATGTGTTCCAACTTATCAATTTCGTAATTTAAAACCTCCTTCTCTAATGGCCCCACTTTTTCCTCCCTCTGCTCTGTTCCACGTCTAACAAAGACATTTTTTAATTGCCAGGTTTTTGCAAACTCTGGTACAATCCATCCCCTAAGGAGCTGTACTTTCTTCTCCCCAAATATCAATCACTGGAATAAGATTGTCCCATTAAAAGAGCTTTAATAGGCCTAATCACTGAGGCAGAGGATGAATAGTGAATCAATTAACCAGATTTGTGTAAGACGAGACACTGATGTGACTTCACTTTTCATCCAGGAAGATTTCTAAAGATGATTGGCAGGCCTTTGTCCTCCTTGAAGGTATGCAGTTATTATATATTTCCCTTTTAGCTAATGAAAATTACATACGATGAATTTAGTTAACTATGTTGTAAGTCTTTGACGCTGTTTAAAAACCAGTTATATTTTAACAATATATCAGCATCACAATGTCAGTGTGTGCAACATCACAAAGGACTCCAATAAACTGCAAACAAAAACTGCATGAAGCTTGTAAACAGCCCCATTTTCCAGAATGCCCAGTGAACACCACATGAAGAGTGTCTTCACTGAAGCTGTGTATGTTGGTGTGGTGGACACTAGAGTAACAAAACATGCTTTTTTTTTGTTGATTGTTAGTTTTTTGCATCCAACCATTTATTATCTTTTACCCACTTCTTCCTTTTTGGGCCACGGGGGTCACTGGTGCCCATGTCCAGCAGTCATTGTGCGAGAGGCATGTGACACCCTGGACAGGTCAAAAGTCCATCAAAAGGAACACAAATGAGACAAACAACCATTCACTCTCTCACTCGAGTTACCAATCAGCCTAACATGCATGTATCTGGTCTGTGGGAGGAAACTGGGGTACCCGGAGAAAACCCACATGTGCAAGGAGAAAACATGCAAACTCCACCCAGAATGCTCCCTCTTGCCAGGGGACTGAACTTTGCGGTTGCACCAAGTACAATTCCTCTGGTGGAGATTATCACAGCCACAGAATCAGCCATCCGCAACAGCAAAATGAAAGAGGGTGAAGCAGAACAGCTAAGAATCAAAGTTTCATCCTGCCTCAGCAATGCCAAACCACCACCTTCCAACATCAGTAGAGAGGAGAGGGATGCACTCACCACTCTTAGCAAGGACAAAAACATCATCATTCTCCCAGCAGACAAAGGAAGGTGCACAGTGGTTTTGAACCAGAAAGACTATCATGAGAAAGTTATGACACTCCTTAGTGACTTAACCACTTATGAACCTCTGAAAAGAGATCCAGGAAGTGGTTACAAGAAGAAGTTAATAGATTGCCTGAAAAATTTGGAGCAGGACAAGGCTATTGACCGTATTCTGTACCACAGACTGTACCCAGGGGAGGCCACACCTAGTCCGTATGGTTTACCTAAAATCCACAAACAAGGTGTACCTTTAAGACCTATTGTTAGCTTGATTAACTCTGTCACTTACAATGTTTCCAAATATCTGGCGTCTGTACTCATCCCTTTAGTTGGCAGCTCAGAACACCACATACAGAACACCATGGACTTTGTGGATAAGGTGAGGGATGTCATCATGGAGACTGATGGAACAATGGTCTCTTTTGATGTCACATCACTCTTTACGTGCATTCCTGTTGATGATGCAGTAGAGGTGGTCAGTTTAAGATTAAAATCAGACACCACTCTGAGCAGCAGGACCACGCTTTCCACAGAACAACTGTGTCAACTTTTGAAACTGTGCCTGCAGTCAACCTACTTCACATATGGGGAGCAATATTATAGGCAGAAACATGGGTGTGCTATGGGGTCTCCAGTTTCTCCTATTGTTGCCAACCTGTACATGGAGGAGGTAGAAAAGAGAGCCTTGACGTCCTTTTCAGGGACACCACCAAGTCATTGGTTCAGGTATGTTGACGACACCTGGGTTAAAATTAAATCTCAGGAAGTCCAACATTTTACTGACCACATCAACTCTGTGGATAAATACATCAAGTTCACACGAGAAGATGTAAAAAATGGCAGGTTGGCTTTCTTGGACTGTGAGGTCTCAGTCTCTGATAGAGGACATTTGCAAACTGAGGTGTACCGCAAACCCACCCACACAGACCAGTATTTGCAGTTTGACTCCCATCACCCTTTGGAGCACAAGTTAGGAGTCATCAGGACTCTGTATCACAGAGCAGACAGCATCCCCACTAACTCAGGAGCCAGGCAGAAGGAGAAATCCTACACAAAACAGGCTCTAGAGCAATGTGGATATCCTAACTGGGCCTTCCTGAAAGCAGAGAAGAAACCCAAACAGGACTCCAGTCAGCCATCAGGTGAAAAGGAGGAACCCAGACCCAGACCAGTGGTCATTCCGTATGTTGAGGGAGTATCAGAGAAACTGAGACGTTTATTTTCTAAACATAACGTCCCAGTGGCTTTTAAACCCAAAAATACATTACGGCAAAGACTGATTCATCCCAAAGATCCAGTCCCCCGGCACAAACAGAGTAATGTTGTGTATGCTGTTCAGTGTCAGGAGGGCTGTGATCAGTCTTACATCGGGGAAACTAAACAGCCACTGGCCAAAAGGATGGCCCAGCACAGAAGATCAACATAATCAGGCCAGGATTCTGCGGTCTACACTCATCTCCAGGCCAGCGGTCACTCTTTCAGGGATGAAGATGTTCACATCCTGGACAGAGAGGAACGATGGTTTGAGAGAGGAGTAAAGGAGGCCATCTTTGTGAAAATAAATCGTCCATCATTAAACAGGGGTGGAGGCCTCCGGGTTCAATTGTCCCCCTCTAACAATACTGTGATTGCTAGTATCACTCAGCCCTCTGTGAATAGTAAACAGCCATCAGTGTGCTAATGATCCATTGTTAGGCTTATGGTCCTTCTTGAGCATGTGATCAGCTGGTTTTGGTTGTCAGCAGCAAACTGGTTGATCCACTCTGAGAAGGTGCTATTTAAGAGACTGAGCTGAAAACAGCACCTCAGACTGAGGAAGTCTCTTGGATGAGAGACGAAACGTTTCTACATTTTTTTGCTTTGTTTTTTTTTTTTTTTTTTTGAATGTCCAGAGGACCAGATTGAACTTTTTTTTTTATTTTTCTACCTGGATTATTGAGCATGCATCAGGAAACTTCATTAGGAGTTATTGATTTATTAAACTAAATTGTTACTGTGAGAAGTGGATATTTTGGGCCCCACGTGAGCCCCCAATGGATAAAGGTTGTGACGTTTGTTGGAGATCTCATAAATGCTGCAGCTCTTCTCTGAAGTACAGTATGTTGCTGGACATCTAGTCACAAAATAAATACAAAGTCCCATATGGTGCAATCATTGAATCAGTCTTCTTTCTCCCGTGTACAGCTTGTACATAACTCAGCCACTCTCTTGTTGACTAAAACACGTAAATATAAGTTTAAGCAAGATGGCCGCGCTCAGAGCAGTTGCAGCTTCACAGGCTCCCGGTACCATCCCAGTTTTTAGAAGTTTTGATATTGACTCCGTGCCTGACTCCGCGCGATTTATGCGTGTGAACTATAGCCGAACCGAACTGATGAGAATAGGAGCGGATTTGCCACGAAATATAGCAGAAATCAGCAACAAACTCAAAGCTACGCTCGGCAGAATGCAGATCTTAAAGTCATCTACCTGGAAGCTGCAGCAGAGGCGTTCCAGCGGGCAGAAGAGGAAGCGCTGCTCCCGGCTTAAGAGGAGAGGATGCCGGGCGGGGGTTATGGTGAGGCTACGAGCTAACGCTAAAGCCGGTAAACTCCCCATGCCGTCTCTCTTTCTGTCGAACGTCCGCTCGTTGGACAACAAGGTGGATTTACTTCGTCTGAGAGCGGGCGCCTCAGAAGAGATGAAGAAGTGTGCGGTGCTTTGCCTCACGGAAACGTGGATTACAAGTGAAACGCCGGACTCAGTCTTCCAGCTGGATGACAGACTTTTTTTTCGAGCGGACCGCTGCAGCGAGCTAATGGGGAAATCACGGGGGGGCGGAGTGTGCATTTACGTGAATAAAAGTTGGTCCACGAACTGTACTGTTGTAAATAGCTCATGCTCGAAGGCTTTGGGGCAAATAACAGTGAAATGTCGGCCACATTATCTACCCCGAGAGTTCACAGTGACTTTTATCACAGTTGTTTACATTCCTCCGGACGCTAATGCTAATGAATCACTGCAGGAGCTTCATGATATCATCAGCTCGCTGCAGAACAAACACCCCGAGGCTCTTTACGTTGTAGCCGGAGACTTTAACCACGTGAATCTAAAGGACTGTCTCCCAAGCTTTAATCAGCATGTGACGATTCCAACACGTGGAGACCGCACGCTGGACCGTGCTTACACGAACGTAAAAGATGCATACAAAGCCGAACCCCGCCCCCACCTAGGACTGTCAGACCACATCTCAATCTTCCTGGCTCCTGCTTACATGCCCCCGCTGAGACGCTCCAGACCGGTACAAAAGAAAGTTAAATGTTGGAGCCAGGACAGTGGCCCCATACTGAGAGATTGTTTTGATCAAACAGACTGGCAGGTTTTCAGAGAAGCTGCTGAAAATGGAGGTTCGCTTGATCTTGACCAATACACATCCTCAGTACTGGGTTACATTAGTACATGTACTGACACAGTCTCCACTATCAGAAATGTTAAAAGCTACCCAAACAGAAAACCTTGGCTGAATGCAGAGGTGCGTACCCTGCTGGAAGCCAGGAACACTGCCTTCAGGTCTGGAAACTCAGAGGAGCTGAGTAGGACAAGAAAAGAGCTGGTTGCTGGTATTAAGAGGGCCAAGGCCACATATGCAAAGAGGATCGAGGGTCAATTCATCTCACAAGACCCTCGGAGCATGTGGAGGGGCATTAAGTGCATAACAGATTATAAAGGAAGGAGTGAACAATGCCCCAAAGACCCATCTCTGCCTGATGCCCTCAACAAGTTCTATGCACGCTTTGAAGACCCGAACAGACCACCCAGCACCAGACTCGCCTCACCACCCGATGAAGAGCATCTCAGCGTGACCTCAGCAGAAGTAAGGAGTACCTTCAGGAGGATTAATCCGCACAAAGCAACTGACCCAGACAACATCCCCGGAAAAGTGTTGAAGGAATGTGCTGATCAGCTCTGTGAGGTGCTGGCAGACATCTTTAACACCTCACTTACCCTGGAGACAGTTCCCACCTGCCTGAAGACTGCCACCATCATCCCAGTCCCAAAAAGCTCTACAGTGACTGGTCTGAATGACTATCGGCCAGTGGCCCTCACCCCGATAGTCGCTAAATGCTTCGAAAAACTGGTCATGACTCACATCAAAACAACCATCAACATCAACGAGGACCCTCATCAGTACGCATACCGTGAGAACCGATCAACAGAGGATGCAATCTCCTCTGTGGTCCACACTGCACTCAACCACCTGGAGCAGAAAAACTCTTACGTCCGTATGCTCTTTGTGGACTTCACATCCGCCTTCAACACCATGATCCCCCAAACCCTGATGGACAAACTATCCACACTAGGACTAAGCCCCTCCATCTGCAACTGGGTACTAGACTTTTTAACAAACAGACCACAGTTAGTGAGGATCCACAACCTCTCCTCCTCCACCATAACCCTCAGCACTGGCTCTCCTCAGGGATGTGTGTTGAGCCCCCTTCTGTTTACTCTGCTCACATATGATTGTGCAGCTACCCATCCAGGCTGTCACATTGTAAAGTTTGCAGATGATACAGCGGTGGTGGGATGCATCACAAACAATGATGAGTCCAGCTACAGGCAAGAGGTGGAACACCTGGAGAGCTGGTGCAGAGAGAATAACCTTCACATCAATGTGAAGAAGACAAAGGAGATGATTGTGGACTTCAGAAGGAACAAAAACACCTACACCCCCCTGAACATAAGAGGATCTGCGGTGGAAGTGGTCTCCAGCTACAA
>NW_023619584.1:0-9009 GCF_014905685.2 Nematolebias whitei
GTGTAGGCTGTTGCCATGGCAGCATCGCCTGGTTGGTACAACAGGTGCAGAGGGAGAGTCATTTGTCGACCCGTCATCATCTCGAAAGGAGCGATGCCAGTCGACGTGTGTGGAGTGGCCCTTATGGCCATGAGGACCAGAGGGAGTTTCACGTCCCAGTCCTTGTGGTTTGCGGCTACGTATTTTTTCAAAATACTCACCACAGTCCTGTTTGCTCTCTCAACCTGGCCTGAAGCCTGTGGGTGGTAGCCAATATGGAAGTTGGCTTTGACGCCTAGCGTCTTCCACAGTTCCTTCATTACTTCACCTGTGAAGTGTGTACCTTGGTCCGAGTTCACCCTAAGGGGAAGTCCAAACCTTGAAAATACATGATTCATTAACAACATAGCAGTGGTTTGTGCTGTGTCATTAGGGGCTGGTAGACATTCTACCCATTTGGTAAACGCGCAGGTTACCGTGAGAAAATATTTATTTCCTCTAGAGGTCTTAGTGAGTGGTCCGACCCAGTCAATCTGGAGGTCCGACCATGGAAATGCAATGCCTCTACTATGCAGTGGTGCTCTGTGAAGTGGTCTGGATGGTTGAAACTGGCCACAGATCAGGCACCCTTTTATGTAGTCCTTGACATCCTTTTTCATTCCAGGCCAATAAGCAATTTGTTTTAATGCTTTCAGCGTGGCATTGTCACCCTTATGTCCTGCGGACGGAAGGTCATGTGCATGGACTAACATCACCCCCCTGTGATCATGGGGGACCACGAACACAGGTGAGGACGTCCGTCCATGAGCGAAAGTTAGGATGCCCTTAAGTAGTTTTAGCTGTTTTCGCAGCTGAAAGAGGACTTTGAGGTCTGGATTGGAATCCAGCTCGTCTTTCGATGGAGTGTATTTGTCTGGGTCAGTCAGATACAGCATCATCGAGTTAATTGCAGGATCCAACTTCTGAAGTTGGATGATGTCTGGGTCAGTCAGCATTGGGCGCACAGAAACTGTGTTATCAGCTGGTTTAGCTGCAGCTTGTGCACGTGTGACTGCCATTACCTCAGTTGTAGCTTGTGACGACTGAGTGTTGAGTAGCCAGGAGGGGTCGAAGGACCACGTGGGTCCGTCAGCGGCTCCTTCTTTGGCTAGGGAGTCTGCAAGGTCATTGTAGTGCTTGTCATCGCCTGGGACTCTAGAGTGTCCTGGAACTTTCTTCCAGAATATCTGTAGATCATGTGATGTCACTAAGTGGTCACATGTCATGAAAAGCTCTTTGTGTTTTACCACCTTTTTGTTGCTTGTGAGAAAACCGTTCTGTTTCCACAGAGCGAGATGACACAAGAAACTGAGTCGAGCATAGTTAGAGTCAGTGCAGATGACTAGCGTCTGGATGGAGCGTTCTACTGCCATCTGTAGGCCTATTAGGATTGCAGCTATCTCAGCGTACTGAGAAGACTGAGAGCCTAATTTATAGCCAAATGTGACCTGTTCTTGGTCCTGGAGGAGAACTCCTCCAACACCTGCTTTGCAGATTGTCTCGTGGTGGAATGAGCATCCATCCACGTACATTGTTGCCATATCTTTGCAGATATTGCTATCAAAGAAGTGGTGATTTGGGTCCTCAGCAGCTGAGGGTTTGCTCACAACCGGCTGTTGGGTGGCTGGTACATCCTGTGTACATTCTTGGCAGATTGCCAAATCAGTGCCCAAGTGCGACTTCTTATTTTGACCGTAGCGGATGTCTAGGTTAAAACTTTGAAGTGCCATAAGCCATGTTGCAACGCGTGAGTTTGTCACCACACCATCTCTGATGCGTTGGCTGTTCAGAAACGTTACTGGCTGGTGTTGTGTCTCAACTATAATCCTCTGTCCACCAATATAGCAGGAGAAATGTTTCACTGCCCACACAGTGGTCAATAGAGCCTTCTCACAGTCTGAATACCGTAATTCAGGGCCTGCCATTGTTTTGCTGGCGTAGGCCACAACACGCCTGTCTTTGTCGTGTATTTGGTACAGACCTGCACTCATGCAGTAAGTTGAGAAGCCCACTTCCAAGTAGAACTCTTTGTTGTAGTCTGGATAGACTAGACATGGGGCTAGCTTGAGCCTGTCTTTGAGAGCGTTCATTGCCTGCTGTTGTGTATCAGTCCAGACAAAAGGAACGTCTTTCTTTAAGAGTTCAGTTAGTGGTTTTGCGAGATCCGCATAATGCTCTATGAACTGGCGAGAGTAGTTACACACTCCCAAGAAACTCTGTAGTTCTTTGAGATTGGTTGGGACTTTGAGGTTGTCTAGGCCTTGGGTGCGAGTCAACTGTGGTTGTACTCCGTCTGGACCTACTAAGAGGCCAACGTAGTCCACTTTGGTTCTGCACCACTGGCACTTTGACAGTGAGATTTTAGCACCAGCAGTTGTTAGCTGATTTAGGACGTGGTCGATCTCAGCCAAATGGGAATCCAGTGTTGGCTGCCTCAAAAGGATGTCGTCCACGTAGATCAGTGTCCCACGCTCGTGGGCGTCTGGACATGCTTTGTTCAAAAAGATGTTGAACTCTGCAGGTGAGTTAGCGTAGCCAAAGGGACACCTGGTAAAGGTGTATTGTCGGCTGCCAAAAGTGAAAGCTAGTTTGTGTTGATCCTCGGCGCGCACAGGGATGGTCCAAAAACCAGAGGCGACGTCGAGGGTCGAGAAGTACTTACCATCGGTGACCTTTGGCAGTTCCTGATGGAGCTGAGTCATAGGCCACCTGGATAAAGGTACTTGTTTATTTAGCTTCCTGTAGTCTATGGTAAGTCTCCACTTACCATTTGGTTTTAAAACTGGCCATAGAGGCGCAGAGTAGGTGCTATTACATTGTCTGATTATACCTTTGACCAAAAGGTCATCAATGATCTCCTGGACAGGCTGGTGTGCCGCCAGAGGGATCTTGTATTGTCTGACAAATGTTGGCGGTGCATTGAGTGGGGTTGGGATTCTCACTGCATGGAGTGAGGTCAACCCACAATCTGTTGAATCAGTTGAAAATGACTTTTCATATTTTAGAAGAACTTGGCGTAGTTTGTCTCTTTCTTCATCAGATGTCAGAGCGTCGGCTTGGGCGACCACCTGATCAATCTGTGATGAGACTGTTAAGGGTTCTTGCTCCTTGGGGAGCTCCAATGAATCCCTTTCTGAGTCGTCGGGCCTGTCTATGGGTAAGACACCATAGGTTTGAGGTCCTTGGTCGACATCATCGGTCGAGAAAAGAGCTATGGCCTGTGTTGGTTTTGTGAACCATACTGGCCCAGCTTCTTGACTCGGTACCAGATTGTCTGGGAGTCCTCCCAGAAATGGAATGCCTAGTTCAAAATCATGAAAGTCAGTTGAAATCAACCATCCTAGCATAGTCTTTTTTGGGATCAGCACCTCATCCATGCCAGTGTTACACACAGCAATAGATGTGGTCCTGGAGTCAAGACTCACCTGGTTCGTGGCTTCCACGGACAGTCCCAAGTTGAAAAATGCAGGAGAGGGTTGAAAATATGCCTGTTTATGGCTAATAGCTTGTCCAGCTATTATGTGGATTCGCACCATTAGGTTAAGCACCTGAGATGGTACTGTAGTGTCTTGGTTGCTAGCAACCTGGCAGGCCTCTGGAATGGTCTGCCCAGCCTTAAGGCTCGCTGTGTCTAGCACAGGAGGATCCTTTGTGGCTGGTTTGAGGGACCACAGCACCTTGTTGATGGTGTCCACGTGGACACCCAACCTTACCAAAATGTCAGAGCCTATGTAGGATGCATGTGGTAAGTTTTGGATAACGAGAAATGGGTGAACCAGTTCTCGTTGATTCCAGTTCAGTTTTAGGTTAATGACTCCTTCTGCGGTCATTACCTGTGAACTATTGGGAACTAATGGAAAGCGGAAAGCTTTTTTAATTAGTTCTAGACCAACGTGTTTGTGAACCAAGGTTTCGTAGAAAGCTCGGTTAATTGCTGATTTATCTGTCCACAGAGACAGTACAGCATCGTTGGTGTGGGACCCTTGGATCTCTACACCCTTAACTACCAGTGGTAGGTAGTGTTTGGTGGACTCTGACTGTTCCAGCTCACAGAGGAGGCTGTCTTGTTGAGTCAGAGTTTGGACCACTTGGGTTTCTTTGGTTTCACATGGTGTTAGAGGAGTACTCACCGGGCTCGTGTCCTCGGCTGAGGAGTCCTTTGTGCCTTCCGCGGTACCTGCTGTTGGGCAGTCTGTGTCACACTCCGGAGGCGTTTCTATTGGCAGTGGTTTTCTCACTTTTGTCCACATTGTTTGATCACCATAATCTATAATCGCGTTAAAGCGATTTATAAAATCCTGGCCAACCAAAAATGGGAATGAGTCAACATGGGTCACGTGTACCGGGTGGTACAGTGTCATATTGCCAATCTGCATGTGAACCATTGCTATAGCTGTCAGGGTTGTTTTCATTTCTGAGAGACCCTGCATTTCTATAGCACATTCAGAGAGAGGTATTATCCTGTTAACACTGGCAGCGGCCGTCCTCAGCTCCTCGAACAGTTTAGCTGACATAATTGTTATGTCTGCCCCACCGTCCAAGAGCGCTTCGTGTGTGAGGACACCTTCGAGTGTTACTGACAGGTACGCCTTCTTGGCGGCCCCCTTTCTGATAAAGTTACACAGAAACCTTTTGGTTTTTTTCTGACGCTTTTTCACGCGTTCAGATTTATCTGTGTAATCTTGATTTGTCCGAACCGTCAGCACAGCAGAAGCTGTTTCTGAGTGTTCAGCTTGCGATGACTCGTCATCGTTTGTGTGTGTGTTTACCCCCCCTTCTTCAGATGAGGGGTTGTTTGAGTCAACAACAGTTATGTCTTGGTGTGTTTCACCGACATCTGGTATGTTGTCATTCGCGCCATTAGATGTAATGGGAATTACATCACTGCAAAGTGCTCCTGGTTGGGTTCCCGTGTCAGTGTGTTTCAAAGTTTCTAACAACCTGCGTATTTTCTCTGTCTCTTCCGAGTTTAGAGGTGTAGGGCCTTGTTTCTGGAACTTTTGTGATTTTTTCGCCTCGGTTCGTTTCGTCCGAGGTGGGGGACGGTCAGGTACGTCTTTCGGGGGTTCCTTTACGTACTGCCCCTGCCGATATGGTTTCTCATATCGTTGCGTCCTGCGCTCACCCCATTTACGATAATCACGTTCATCCTCTGAAAGAGGAGCATTTTTGTCCCAACGTGCACCTTCATTACGTGGTTTGTTATTTTGAACAGACTGTTTTCTCTCTTTCTTAGGAGGAGGTGGCGAAGCACGTCGTCCTTCTAGTTCAAGAGAGTGGGGTTTAACCTTTACAGTAGGAAACACTTCAATGGGCGTCTTATCATGAGAACATGCTTCAAACACATTCACAGCACACTGTTTAATCTCACTGATGGATTTTTCTCTGAAATTTGCCATCATTTGTACTGATTTTTTAAAATCAGAGTGGAGATTTTTGGTGAAAACAAACTTAAAACCATCATCTTCTTCCATTCCGGTCTCATTTCTGTTACCAAAATAAGCTTGGAAGATTCTTTTGTAATAAACTTTTGGATGTTCATTCTTGCCCTGCGTGACCTTGTCAGCGGCTGGAAAACCAGCAGGTCCCGTGCAAGAGTCATACTCTTTGATCAGAGCCTCACACAGAAGGTTGTAATCCCTCCTCGTTGCATCTGGCAGACGCTCGATGAAGGTGAACACCTCTCTGTCCGAAGTGAGTCGTATCAGACTGATTTTATCTTCTGCCGTAGCATTAGGATAAGCTCTCAATCTGAAATCCAGATCTCTGAGGTACGCTTTTGTTCCTGCTGACCCCATAGGGCCGGGAACGAAACGTTGTACATATTTTGAGACTTTCTGCAAATCATCCATTGAAGGAGACTGTATCAACGGTCTCACATGCGTGATTGGTGCAGATTGGTCAAGGCCTGCTCCTACCGCCCATGGTGGGGGTGGGGGTGGCTGATAAGGAGGAAGAGGTGCATATTTGTGCAGTTCTGTCCCTACCGCCCATGATGGTGGTGGGGGTGGGGGCATGGTGTCAGGAGGAAGAGGTACATATTTGTGCAGTTCTGTCCCTACCGCCCATGGTGGGGGTGGGGGTAACGGCGTGTTGTCAGGAGGAAGAGGTGCAACAGCATCTGACTGGAGAGTTTGTGGCTGTCTCGGACCCTTAGACTGTTCGTCTTTGAGTCTCAGACCAGGCCGCCCCATATCAGAAATCTGGTTTATAGCTGTAGCTAAATTCTCCTCACAAGCTTTCAGGTCCTCCTGTGATGTCTGATATTGTTTTACTAACGTCAGCCATCGTCGGAGTGATTCCGTCTTGTCTGCTTTGCAAGCGTCCAGCTCCTTCAAGGCGGTCTGTAACTGTGCTTTCAGCACGTCGTTATCTGCACGCACGGATTGGTACGCTTGTTCTTTATCCCTAATCTTCCCTTCATATGATTGAGCCTGTTTTAACAGCTCAGTCTTTAAGTGGTCACTTGCTTCCGATAGTGATGCTTCGAGTACTTCTAGTTTGCTGTTCAACACAGCAATTTCTGTACTTGTATCTTGCTGTTCTTGAGACATCTTTTCCTGATATTGTCTTATGCGGGCCTCGTGTTCACGTTTAAATTGAAGAACGTATTCTTCAATTTCTTGAGCAAACGCTGTTTCACGGTCTAACCTTAGTTTGAGGTTATCACTTTTCTCAACAACCTTATAGAATAATTCTTTCAGCAAGATTGAAATTTTAGCCAGCTTTTCATAACTGGACTTTGTGATTTCTGCAGAGGTCACACTATCTGCAACCTCCTTCAGATTGTGCACTAACTCTTTTGGGTTCATGCGCTCTGTCTGAGTCATAAATGGATGTAAGGACTCTCCGAGAAGCGCGAGCGCATTCTCCAAGTAGTCCGCAATTCCTTTTGTGTCAAAATCTTTTTCTAACACACCTGCCATGTTTTCACTGTGTAGCAATTTATCTGTTTGAACAGTTGCAAGCTTTAGATATTTTACAGGTAAATATTTGTATTCAAGTCAATGAGTTTTCACACTTATTTTAGCTTTGGGTTTACACAGAAGTACTGTTATAAGTCACTTATTCAACTGTGGGTACCTTTCTCAGGTTTTACCCCAATTCATGAATATTTAAGTAAATGCTCTTTCAGCAGTGTTACTTTTTGTGCTTATTTTCCACAGATACTAGAGTACCAAGCTGTTTTTAGTGTATTTACTCTAAAACACTGAATTTTTTATAAACCTGCAAATTTTCTTTTAGTCTCACAGCAATATTAGTTTAAAACATATTTTAAACCGTTCTGTTCCAGAAATTTGCTATTTTAAACAGTTACTCATCAACCCAGGTGGGTGAAAAGAGAAAAGAATTTGATGATGAGGAATACTCAGTCTTTCTTCAGAAAAACTGTCTTTGCTCCTGTATAGCTTCTATTTAAAATTAAATAGAGAGATATTTTATTTAGGTGGTAAATTAAACAGAAAATCTCTTTTTCCTGATAAATTTACTCTTATTTAGTGATTTTGCAATTAAACGTGTATTATCCTTCAAGCAAAATGAGTAAACTGTTCAACTCTGTGAATATTTGTAACTGTATCTGTTTTAAAAAGTTAATGTTTATTTTTGTACCTTATTTTTAAAGGATTAACAGTGAAATAAACTTTTTGGTGAATGCTTCTTTGCATAAATACCTATTACTTTTTAAAATGTAAGATAACAGTGTTTTATTCAGCTTTGAGGAAGTTTGTTAACTCAGAATTTGCCTTACAGAAAAATAAAAAGACGTTTAATTTCACTCTTTACCTAAAAACGAAGTGAAATCTGTGATCTCACGTCTCGCCAGGAGATGTCAGTATTTCCTCAACAATTATAACTCCGTCACTTTTTGTGTTGTCCACTAGGGGTGCTATAACTTCCTGTGGCGTTCGGTTGACATCCTGTTGTTAGCCGCTTAGCTTGAAGTTAGCTTCGGCTAAACTCGGTCAAAATCAACATTTCTGAACGGATTTTTTACACAAACGTGGCAAAAGTTTTTGCAATCAGACTTTATAGCTTGAACATGAGTGTTTGGGACTGATAGTAGCTTCATTTAGTGATTTTAAGCGTAGTTTTAAGCTCCGGTCGTTAGCTTGTTAGCTTAAAATTAGCATCGCTAGCTTTGTTTAAAAACATCGTTTTTTGGCGAATTTTAAACTCTAACGTAGCAAAATTTCAGCAAGCAGGCTTCGAAGCACTTGACCAGCGTGTCAAAACCACATTAAAGTTACTTTTCAGCTTTAAAAAGCAGATTTTATTTCCCTATGAAAATGAATTTCATATCCGGGTCACGTGACTGAAATCACCAATGGCAGCAGCGTAGGCTTGAGGGGAAGTGACGTAGCCACGTCAGTCAAACCTCAACCAATCAAAGCGCTCCACAACAGCGAATTCAACCAATCAGGAAGCGTGTTCTCCAACTAGCAAGTTAGATTAGCGTAAAATAGTTCGTCACTTTTTCGTCTTTTAAACCATCAAAATGCACTTTTTCTGCTAAAAATTGTAACGAAACAACTTCTAACTGTGTTCTGAGATGGCACTCAGCTTTTAAAACGTTTATCCATCTGTTCAAAATACTCGTTCAAACTGAACAGAACCGAACTGGTCACAGCCGGGTCTTAAAGCAGAACCTCGTACTTTTTAGACAGAATAACGTCTTCCACAGCTCATTAGCTCTTAGTTACACATAACAGACGTACCATTTCAGCTTACACAAGACTTATGACACAATTTCAGCTTTTAAAACATTGCCAGCCCAACGCTTAAACATGCAGCGTTTAGTTGCAGAGTGCAGCTCCAAGCGCGCAGCTCAGCCGCTGCGTAAACTTTACAGCTCATCAGCTGTTACTCTTTCACCATGCCAACACGTAAAATCAATTTACACACGGATTAACAGTCATTCATGAAACGTACGAGGCCACCAGTTTGTAGTGAGTCACGTGAGGTACGTGTCACTTGTTGTATGACAAATAT
>NW_023619585.1:0-9008 GCF_014905685.2 Nematolebias whitei
GCGTTCCTTCACACAGAATAACTAACTTTTTAGCGCGCTTTGAGTCTTTCTGCGGTCTGATTGGTCAGTAGCAAAAGTGGTTTACATCGTGTTACATTATATAAACAGGAAATGAAGAGCCTCTTCAAAGTAAAACAGGAAATTGGTCAATTTCAAAATAAAATAAGAATTAGGAGTCAGATTCTAAAAGGAACAAATATTATTCCACAACAATTCCCCCTTTCGACCTCAAAGAAAAAGAGGTCGACATCAAGTTGAAGAATATGCTTCTCTGCGCCGAAGTGGTTGAATCTCAAAATCAGTAAATTCATATCCTCTACGCATTAGGAGCTGACGAGCTATCTCAGGGTCACGCTTCTCTAAAGTGGAAGTGATAAGACGTACTGACAGAGATCTCAGACAGGGAATACAACAACATCCACATGTGATTAAAATAGCTGCAAATACTGCAATGGACATTAACATGGACACAATCATCTGCTTCCAGGGGCCAAACACTTTGAAGAGCCATTCATCAAGAGGATTATCTACACCAGAGTGAGATTTCATCTCATTAGACAACGTTCTCAAACCTTCAAGTGCACGGGTCACTTTTCCATCAGGGGCAGTGTTATTAGGAATAAAACTACAACACAAGTCACCAAACATGCTACACACACCTCCTTTCTCAGCTAAAAGCATATCAAGCGCCATTCTGTTTTGCACAGCCATAAGAGAAGTCGGAGCTAGTTGCTCCGCTAAGCCCTCAACAGCGTCTCTGGTAAGGTTGGACAGACGCATGACATTGTAATGTATGTAATTTATTCGGTCAACATTTTTATTTGGTGTAATTGGGAAATATGCTGAAACAACAGGTAAATTTTCAAAACCTGTCGCAATCTGATCTACTAATTTGTGCTCATCAGGAACTCCCCTAGGGATTCCTATGGCATCAATATAAGTAGTCGAGCCCACAGTGGGGTCAAAATTATGAGTTGAACGTCTCTTCCTAATGGGAGAGATGGAGGTGTCATTTAAAACTTCCAAACGAGGGCCAATCAAGGTTAACGATGCAGCTAAGCGTACTAATGCACACAATCCCACAGAATCCTGAGGGATATGTGTCAGTAAACGTCTACCACCACAATAATAATACAGGTCAGCGCGAGCCACCTTACCCACACGAGTGTTGTCAGAGACATTTTGTTGCGTGATATTACACCATTCATTCTGAATTTGTCCTAAGGCAACTCTTTTGTTTGCAGTTGAGGTGTAATTAAAACAGTAATAGTCAAATCGTTCTACCGGAGCAAACGAGCCTAATTTGGTTATATTAGAAATAATTGGGAATAGCTGGGCTAATGTAGTGCAATTCTTAGTATATTTTCTCATAGTCAAACTTAACATGCAATGAAATCCCCAAGCATCCTCTAGGTGTAATGGAGCTGGCTGGGTGTACAAATTTGGTCTAGCTGCAGCACAAGCTACACACTCAGACAAAGAAGCCTGTCTAGCAGCCTCAGCGAGCCAAGCTAACCAAATGTTAGAGTCAGTATAGCCAGTGGACATAGCAATCACATCCACAGGGGTTAAGCTGGTATAGTCAACACTATCAATTCGCATAGGCATTGGAAACGATGACTCCTGGGTCAGAGGAGGAGTAGGATCTTGGGCTGGCAACTCTGTAAGAGCAAGTTGTAACACCCGGAAAGGGTCCTTGCCAGTGACATCTGCGGCTACAAGCACATAAATGGGTTCCGTCACCAAGGTGTAGATCATCTCACGCTTTGTGCTGGTTAACTTATTCCAAGTTCGAACATACTCAAAGGACAATAACAAGTGTCTGTTATTTTTTGCTAAGGTGGCATGTGCCCTCCACCAATCTCTGTAATTAGTCAGATGTCCAGACATATCAGGTTTCCATGATCCCGAATACAACGTGACATAATTCCACTCAGGACACCAGAAACATTTGGATGGATTGGGACATGGACAAATATAAAAGGCTGCATTCGCAATACGATAATCCGTACAATAAAACATGTCACAGATTGGCAGGCTTAGGGTCGTGGTGGTGTCTTTGGGATACTCTACTTTCAGCACCGGAAGGCCATACGCATCTTTCATGACTGTGTGTGGTGTCACACTCCTTCTTACCCTGCCTGTTTCACCAGTCTGCTCACACTCTGGTAAACCGGGAATGATGCAGAAATATTCAAAAGAGAAAATGAGTGACAACACTATGGATGACAAAGCACCTATCCCTATCACAACGTACTTTGATGACCACCACATTTTGATCTTGTAAACTGAAACTGTACTCAATTAATGAAGATGTCTCGCACAGCAACCTCCACAGCAGACAGCCAGTCAAGCCGTTCCTTTAACACAAAATGAATACAAAATAACACTCTGTTAATATACTGCTTATAATTGATTATAGATATTTCTTTTTAACGTTACAAACTGAATATACTTAATACTTTCAAGCTAAGTAAATAAATGGATGCACTCTAAATCAAGACTGCAATTAAAAAATAAGAGACAAATGGTTAGTACACATGTCATACAATATTGTTACAATCACAAGTACTCAGGGCATACCCTGGGGTGCTCAGAGACCGATCCTCCTATGTCTCCGAGTGTTCTTCATGAAGTGTGAGACTCTAAGATGTCGTGTTTTTGTCGTATCTAGGTGTCTGTACTAAATGTGGATTTTCCAGCACCCAGTGACCCATTCAAACAAAGTCCTTCAGGGCCCGCACGCAACTTTACCAGGCTGCTTCGGTCTACAAGACATGAATGTCCAGTTTTACGACTTTAGATGGTTTCTGCCAGCTCCCTCGCTCTTCCTGGCTCTGAGGCAGGCGCACACTGGCTCCAGTGGTACCAAACGTCCCCCTTTCCTCTGAGGCGGACTGCGTGGGACGTTCGCTCTGTAACCTGATAGGGGCCCGTCCACCTGGGCTCCTGCCACTTCCTTTTAATGACCCTCAGCAAGACCCACTCCGCGGTGGGGAGACCAGGTTCCTCTGGTCTTTCCGTTAGGCTCTGTTTGTGGTGAACCTGCTGAGTAAAGTTAGACACTAATGCTTTTAACTCATCAAAGTATACCTTATGGTCCATTTTACGGTCCTCCTCACTGGTCAGTGAGCATACGGTTGGTCCTGGAAAGGGTCTTCCTGTAGTTAACTCATAGGGAGAAAAGCCAGTTCCATTATTAACAGAAGTTCTCACGCTCATTAGAGCAATTGGTAAAGCATCAACCCAGTTCAATTTAGTCTGTGCACAGATTTTGCCCAATTTTTGTTTTATGTTCTGGTTCATCCTTTCTACCTTCCCTTGAGATTGAGGATGATACACGGTTCCAAAAGCATGTTTTAGGCCTAACATTTTTTCCACAGCCTGCAGATCTGTGTTTTTAAAATGTGTGCCATTGTCTGATCTTATTTTTGTTGGAAAACCGTGTCTGGGGATGTAATGGTTAATCAGAAACTTCACCACTGTTTTGCTGTCTTCTCTTCTTGCAGGTATGGCTTCTGGCCACCCTGTAAATGCGTCAACACACATCAATACATATCTGAACCCTTTAACAGGTTCCAACATATCAGTGTAATCTAGAATCACCTCCTGTCCCGGTCGGTGCAGGAGAGGAAAATAACCTCGTTCAGGTTTTACTGTAGGCCGAATGTTGTACTTTAAACAAACAGTACAGGTGTCAACATATGCTGTTACCATATCTTTTAGATGCGGGTGTGACCATTGTCGAAGATTTCTTAACATTTGTCTGCATCCCACGTGTGCTAATCCATGTGCTTCCTGAAACACTGCCTGTTTTAAAGTCATAGGCAAGATCCACTTCTGATTCGGTCCTACCCACACTTTAAATTCACCTATTTTCTGACCTCCTCTGTTAAACCATAATGTTTTTTCCTCTGGGGAGGCTGTCGCTTGAGCCTCTGCCACAGTTTTCTCATCCCACTCATTCACTTTCTGACATTCCTCTTCCACTGTCACCATCTGGACTCTTGGCAAATAGCCAGCAGCTATCTTGGCTGCTCTGTCAGCTTGCCTGTTTCCTTCCGCTGTGTCTGATTGTGTAACATCATGACCTTTGCACTTCACAACCGCCACTTTTGCTGGTCACATCAAACTGTCAGCTAAATCCTTAATGAGTTCCTCATGTTTAATTGGTTTGTTACCTGCTGTTCGAAAACCTGCTCTTTTCCACTGTGGTAATTGTACATGAATTACACCATACACATATGCTGAGTCTGTGTACACTGTAACCTCTTTTCCTTTGCTCAATTTCAAAGCCTCAACGACTGCCTGAATTTCAGCTTTTTGAGCTGACTGATGACCTTCTAGCTGCCCTGAGCTCAGTACCTCATACTCAACACCATTCTGCTGTACCACAGCAAATCCTGATCTCAAAGACCCATCCTCACACCTGAAGCAGCAACCATCTGTGTAAAGTACATTTGAATGTGGTATGAGTTCAGTCTGTAAATCAGGTCTAATGCGTTCCTCCATGTACACTTTTTGCACACAATCATGTGCTTGTGTTGTTTGCATACCATCTGCCATGTTTATGCCTTCATGCAGGAACAATAAATTCGGTTCTGATAGGATGTTGCTCATGCGTCTTTGCTTTAAGGATGTCATTGTAAAGAGCTCAGAATTAACATAAGCTACTATGTTGTGTGTCGTTAGTATGTGTAATGGGTGTCCCATGACGATATGTGCTGTTTTTGAAACAATCCTTGCCAGACCTGCTGCTGCCTGTGTACATGTTGGATGACGCTTCTCAGTACCATCCAACATCACACTTGCGTACATCAACACCTGTCTACCACCCCCCTTTTTCTGAAACAGAACACCATTAACAGTGTTTTCTGCTTCAGAAACGTCAAGAAAAAACGGGGCTGAGTAATCAGGCAAAGCCAAATCAGCTGCTCTAGACAAGAGTTGCTTCAAATTAATAAACACATGTTCTGCATCTGTGTTCCACACAAGTTTTGCTTTAAGGTTTCTGTTACCTTGATCTTTTACCATCTGTCTGAGTGGAGTGGTGAGTTCACTATAATCAGGTATATAGTGTCTGCTGTACCCAGTTAAACCTAAAAAGGATAACATGTCTTGTACAGTGGTGGGTTTTGGATGATGTAGTATAGACGCCCTGTGTTCTGGCGATAGTGTTGTACCTTTAGCAGAGACCATCCTACCGAGGAAAGAGACTTGTGTACGAACTGCTTGAAGTTTAGATTTACTAACTTTAAAACCTGCATCATGCAGGTGAAGCAGGACAGCCTGAGTGGCTGTAAGACAGTCATGTACTGTTTCAGAGGCTATCAACAAATCATCAACATATTGAACCAAAGTGGTGCCTCTGGGGAGTGGAAGCTGTTCAAGAATGTTCTTTAAAACATGATTGAAAATGCCTGGCGATAATGCAAAACCCTGAGGCAAGCGAGTGTATCTATACTGACAACCGTTAAATGTGAATGAGAAAATGTCACGCAGGTCCTCTGATAAGGGCAGGCAATAAAAGGCGTTAGCCAAATCAATGCAGGTCATCCACTTCTGGTTTGGTGTCAGTTGGGTCAGTGCAACATATGGATTTGGTACTGGTGACGTAGGTGTCTTAAGTATGGCATTGATCGACCTAAGATCATGTACCATTCTGTACTTTCCAGTCCCCGCCTTCTCAACAGGTAGAATGGGAGTATTCCAGTCTGAATGTGAGTGTTCGAGGACCCCTGCTTTCAGCAACCCTTGGACCGTGTCAGTCAAACCTTGTTCAGCTTCAGGTCTATGAGAATACTGATACAACCATATAGGTTCGTTGTGGGTCAGTTCAAAAGAGATTGGGAGACATTTAACATGACCTACATCCTCAGGTCCCTGAGACCAGAGAGATGCAGGAAGTGTGTCTAACATCTGAGGAACATCTGAATGATCAGTTTTTTCTCTGCCATGGTCTCTGGAGATCACCTCATGTTCTAGCTTACCTACATCATGTACGGCTAAGTCAATGCTATAACAGTCGGTTGATGACGAGTAAGCGAGCTGAGGTATTTGTGTTGGGACCCAATCAGTGGCAGAGACAGCAGCTTTCACCATTGGGCCCAAATCTTTAGCTTGATGTGTGGGAGCTAAAGCTAACGAGACGTGTGGGATCGCTTCAGACGACATCATGTACCACTCCAGTTGAGATGGTGTGAGGTTGACGTGAGAAGCTACGCCTTGTGGACCAACTATGAGCCGGTCTGATATTAATGGCCACTCAGTGTCCTGCAAGTGCTGAGCAAAATGCTCCCTGTAACAATCGTCAGAATCACGGTCATAAAAAAGAGTTACATGTAAAGGATCTAGAGGTGGGACATAGGGACGCAGAGCATCAAGCCATGGCTTCCACAACAAGTAAGCAGAGTAAAGTCCTGTGTGTTCAGGTGTCTCTGGGCGCAGCAACGCCCAGTAAATGTCAGCTACTTCCTCATGTATCGGCTGTACCAAGCACTGTGATGACAAAGAGGAGGAAGAAGCAGAACAAGTCCAGGTCACACCACTTGGTAAGGTAACACGTAAACCAGTTTGTTCACACATTATTGTTGCACCAAGTTTCTTTAACAAGTCTCTTCCAAGCAGGTTGACAGGTACACGTGTGGACAAAACAAATGGATGTGTCACTGTTTGAAGTCCTGCTGTTACTACGAGAGGTTCAGTTAGAGACAGTTTTTGTTGCACCCCAGCGAAACCGATCACAGACACCGTGTCAGCACTGGCATGTTCATCAAATCCCTGCTCATTGAGGGTTGAATAAGTAGCTCCAGTGTCCACGAGGAATGATAGATCTTTATTCATGACCCTCATTTTCACCATAGGGTCTGCTCCTCCCCCTATGGTGTGATTACTCTGTGGGGTGTGTCATTGCTGGTAGTATCCACCTGGTGGCGCCCAAGATGGATCCTGCTGGCCAGAGGTAGGTGCCGGTGGCGCCATCTGGTGGTTGGGAGCTGAGTAGTGATGTGCTCCTCCTCTTTGGGCGTTGGCCTGCTTGTGATAACAATCTCTTGCCCAATGACCCGGTCTGTGACAGTAACGGCAAACATCTGTTGCTCTGCCTCCCTGCGTGTAACCCCGACCGACACCTCTGCCCCGAGACCCCCCTCTTTCTCCCCACTGCCCTCTTGACCGTCCCCGAGGGTATACAACAGGAAGCGGGGGTTGGGCAGTTACAGGACACTGATAAGCAGTATCAGAACACTGAAACACAGTGTCAGCTTGTACCATCTGTTTTGAATCTTTCTTAGTTTGAACTACATCCCTAGCCTGTTTCAATTGTAACTTTAAGAGCTGCGTTTGCATATCTTTCAGTTCAGAGGAAGTTTTAGTCTCCTCATCAGCCACACATTGCAGATGATGAATAAGATGCCGTTCCCACTGAGCAGCATCTGCTGTGGGTAAATCAGGGTTAAGTTTCATTGCCTTACTGACTGCTGCGGGCACACCATCCAATATTGCTTGTCTAAAAAAATACTTTTGATTTTCCCCTTGAGCATGGCAGTAAGTTCTGTCATACCAATCTTGTTTACACACATCTAAATATGTAGTGGGGTTTTGACCAGGCTTCCAGGTGAACTTAAGAACCCCTGTACCTTCTGGAAGGGGATAAGCCTGTCTGAGAGCGGCGGCAAGTCTCTGATACTCCAACAACATGCAAGTTGAGTCAGGTATGTTACGATTCCACCCAGCAGCCCTCTCTATCTCATCCATCCTAGTAGAAGTTACACACCTTCCCAATAGTGCCCTCATGTCTCCCACAGCTAAATTAATACCTTTAGTTAAGGAGTCCACTACGTTTAACCACTTACTTCCTCCTTCTGTGAGGGGAGGGAGTTTGTCTACTAACGCCTGCACATCACCTAACGCAAGAGGTTTATAACGTATCTGATTTCCTGCCTGCAGAAGAGGAAATGAACCAGTACTTAACAATGGATCCACGCTTTCAACAGGGTTAGAAGCGTGATCTGGTGGTGGAAGAGCTGCCGACAAATCAGAAGTAATTCGTATTGCTTGTGGCCAAAAAGGATTCTGTACATGTGTCTGAGACGGGGCAGGCAATTGGTGAGTACAGGTGAGTGGGTTTTGAGACAATCCTGCACGATTCCTCCAACCCTGCAAACCCACAATCAGGTCCTCTCCATCATGAAAGCTGTCAGAGGGAGGTGCTGAGGATGCAAGGATTGAAGAAGTGTGCAAATCAGGGTGTCCTGAGGGATTAACAGACTGACTCCACCCATCCTTAATCACCCATTGCTGTGTGCTGTTTATGTTCCCTTCACCCTCTGTGTGGAATGGTTTATTGAAGGACTGTGTCTTCTTTCCTGGTGCCGCAAATAGTTTTGTTTTAACTGGGTCTAATGACTCTCCCATCTGCTGCGAGGGGGTGTCATTAACCCCCTCCACTTGCAACGTTCCCTCTTGTAGGTGATATATGGGGTACATTCCTGTGGGGGGAGGTGCTGACTGATTGCCACTCCGGTTGTAAGGAGGGGGATCTGAACTACCCATTTCCTCCACCTTTTTCATAGGCTGTTCTACCAGCTGCTGTGTTCTCAACAAATGATATGAACCTTGTGCTACAAAAACCAATTTCAACCACTCTTTTCTTTCATAAATCACTTCTCTCATCAACTTTCTGTATTTATTCTTATGCAAGGCATTTGCTTCTCTCTTTTTCTTGTCAAATTTATCCTCATCACTTGAGCACTCTTTAATTTTATCCCACATCAAAGATATCACATCTTGTTTCTCTTCTGCATTATTTTCTATTTTTTGTAATTTTTGCACGAGAGCCTTTTTTAGCTTTTTATCATAGTGCAGCAGCTCGAGAGCTTGTCTCACTATTTCTAATTGCTCTTTTACCGGTTTAAAACTTTCCTGCTCACATTTTTGTAACATTACACGCTGCACCTCTGTGTCCATTCTCACAAGAAATCCAACCACACAGCACACGTTTTTTTTTT
>NW_023619586.1:0-572 GCF_014905685.2 Nematolebias whitei
CCACGCCGTCTGCTGCAGCCCTCCAGGCTCCCACGCCGTCTGCTGCAGCCCTCCAGGCTCCCACGCCGTCTGCTGCAGCCCTCCAGGCTCCCACGCCGTCCGCTGCAGCCCTCCAGGCTCCCACGCCGTCCGCTGCAGCCCTCCAGGCTCCCACGCCGTCCGCTGCAGCCCTCCAGGCTCCCACGCCGTCCGCTGCAGCTCTCCAGGCTTCCACGCCGTCTGCTGCAGCCCTCCAGGCTCCCACGCCGTCTGCTGCAGCCCTCCAGGCTCCCACGCCGTCTGCTGCAGCCCTCCAGGCTCCCACGCCATCCACTGCAGCTCTCCAGGCTTCCACGTTGCAAGCAGTGTTCCCTTGGGCCCTGTGTTTTGGACGGCCTCCCGGCCGCCCCCCTGACCTGGCCCGGTCTGATGGACAGCCTCCCGGCCGCCCGCCGGAACAGTGTCTCTTAGGGACGATCCCTTGACCGTCCAATTCCCTCGTGTCCCTTTTCTGGCTCCTAGTGTCTTGTTTTTCTCTGGCTCCTAGTGTCTTGTTTTTCTCTGGCTCCTCGTGTCTTGTTTTTCTCTGGCTC
>NW_023619586.1:582-893 GCF_014905685.2 Nematolebias whitei
GTCTTGTTTTTCTCTGGCTCCTCGTGTCTTGTTTTTCTCTGGCTCCTAGTGTCTTGTTTTTCTCTGGCTCCTAGTGTTTTGTTTTTCTCTGGCTCCTCGTTTTCTGGTTCCTCGTGTCCTTTTTCTCCTCGTGTCCCTTCTCTTTGGCTCCTCGTTTTCTGGTTCCTCGTGTCCTTTTTCTCCTCGTTGTCTTCGTTTTCTGGTTCCTCGTTGTCCTCGTTTTCTGGTTCCTCGTGTCCTTTTTCTCCTCGTTGTCCTCGTTCTCTTTGGCTCCTCGTGTCCCTTCTCTGTGGTTCCTCGTGTCCTTTGGC
>NW_023619586.1:903-9004 GCF_014905685.2 Nematolebias whitei
GTCCTTTGGCTCCTCGTGTCCCTTCTCTGTGGTTCCTCGTGTCCTTTTTCTGGCTCCTCGTGTCCTCGTTCTCTCTGGCTCCTCGTGTCCTTGTTCTTTTTCTCCTCGTTGTCCTCGTTTTCTGGTTCCTCTTGTCCTTTTTCTCCTCGTTCTCTTTGGCTCCTCGTGTCCTCGTTCTCCCTTTGGCTCCTCGTGTCTCGTTCTTTGTGATCCCTCGTGTATTTTCTCTGGTTCCTCGTGTCCTCGTTCTCTGGTCCCTCGTGTCCTTTTCTCTCTGGTCCCTCGTGTCCTTTCTCTGGTCCTCATGTTTTCCTCGGGGCCCTCCACCCTTGCAGTGCCACCCTCCACCCACCCTAGTCCTTCGGGAGGGGGGTCTTTTGGGGACGCCTGGAGGCGTCCTTGGGGGGGGGGGGGGGTGTACTGTAAGGATGTTAGTTTTCTGTGGCCCGGTTTGTCTGTTTCCCTCGTGCTCCCTCATTAGTTCCATTGTTGCCACCTGTGTCTCGTCCCAGCTGTTCGTCATCATGTCTCGTCTTCTCCAAGTATTTAAGCAGTCCATTTCTGTCTTGTCCTTTGTCGGGTCGTCTTCGTTGGGTGTGCTTCCTTGAGTCTCCTGAGTCTCTCCTTCTCTTCCTGGTTCCTCGTGTCTCCTGAGTTCCCCGTGCCTCCCTCCTTGTTTATGTAAGTTTTGCTGCCCCGTCAGCTTATTTATTTTGTACTTTTCATTTATCATTAAAGACTTATTTTTGTATATCTGCCGAGTTGAGTCCCTGTTCTGCACTCTGGGTTCGCTCCGACCCCAAATCCTAACAATAATCAGCACAAGAAATGGTTTGAATTCTCTTTAGTTATGGTCCTACATGCACTGCACTTAGAGACTACGGTAATTTGTTCGTCAACTAAATGTTCTGAAGCCTGAATAGGATGAAGTGTGAAAAGAACAGGCAATCCTGATAATCAGAGAACTGATGCTGAATAAATTAGGAATATTGAAACAGAGCTACTTTATGTTTTTTTCTGTACACTTGTCCAGATGACCGGACTGAACATTGTTGGATTTCTTTACCTGGATTATTGAGCATGAACTTTGATGTACACATGTAGGTTTTTATGTCAAATTTGCTCACCCAAGCACTAAACAACAACAAAAAGTCCGATATGGAGACCGAGATGGAGTAGAGGAAGGCCTGGGACCCTAAAATCTCTGGTTCGATCCCCAGCCAATCCCACATGTCATGGTGTCTCTGAGCAAGACACCTAATCCCTAAATGCTCCACGGGCGCCCACATAGCTGCCCACTGCTCCACCTGGGTGTATCCAAGGTTCGATGGGTTAAATGCAGAGAACTAATTTTGCCATTGTATGAAAACATACAATGATGACAACATATAGCACTTATATCTAACAAAGACAGGACAGAAAATAAGGTCGGATTTAAAAGAGTGTAAAGCTGTCTACATATACAATTTACATATAATTGATAATGAATCATTTCTAGAATATTGTGCAATATCGTATCTCCATACAGGCTTCATACCTGTCCCTTGTCCCAGTTTGTCCATCTTGCATACATTAGCATACATTAGCATACAGCTGGGTTTTTTCTTGGGGAATTCAGTTCTTCGTAAACAGAAAACAGATTTTCTATCAAGCTGGTTATAAAAAAATTCTAAAGTAATTTCAAATAATGAAAGTCTGCAGATTAGTTAATTTCTACAACTTAGACCCAAATTGCTGTTATTGATGTTTTCCTCTGTGATGTTCAGAATGAACCAGCGACAGGCTCATCTTTTTCAGAAAACGTCAACACACGCACTCAAACCCTGTCTGAAATCTAACTGATTACAAAGCGTCAGCACCAAGCACACACATGAAACTCACACACTCAGAACCTGTCACTCACTTGCAGAGAACATCTGGCTCATTCACTTCTAACGAGAACCTATAAAAAGTGGTTTGCTTCGATTCTTTATTTCCCTGAAATGCATTTACGGTAATGGTTTCCGGAAGAGGGCAGACTTGCGACCTGTCCAGGGTGTATGCTGGCTGCTGGACATGGACACCAGTGACCCCCACAACCCGGAAAGGAAGAAGTGGGTTAAGATAATGAGTGGATGGAAAAGGGTAAATTTAAAACACATGTCGAAAAAATAATGTATATCCAATCTAAAAAAACAGGGATGTCCTTCCATTTGATCAAGCAGGTAACAACAATGGGTAGTGGCATGCCAACACTGTGGCCTCTGGTGTCTCAACTACCTGCTAACATTTAGCAGAAATTATCTGAGGGGGGTAGGGAACATCCAGGCTGGGGTTTTCTGTGTAGCACAAAGGATACATTGTTGCAGGTGATGGACAGATTACTTTTTAACAGCAGCTGACTTTTGTTTGTCTACATAATTATGAAAAAGTAGACAAAACAACTACATTAGGTTGATTAAAGGCATTTTCCTGACAAAGCCTTGGCATCTTGTATTTACAGTGCACAAAGACCTGACAATTGCAGAAAAAAAGTCATGTGTAATAACGTTGATTCCTTTAATGCTGTGTAACCCCACAGACATTATTTCAAATGAATATGAAAGCCCTATACATACTTTCTTATTATTTTCTTTATATGCATTATTTTCTCAAAGATTTATTCCTTGGTGGATTTAGAGGGCTCTCCTCATTTTTCCCATGGCTGAGTATTTGTTTGTCCATCACCCACTCACCTAGCTCCCTTCTAAGTGAAGCAGTATCTTTCATTCAATGTTTTCTTGATCCTGGTCTTTCTTACCCTTTTCCACTTGGATCATCTCTTTATGATTACTGTCATATCGAACAGCGAGGATGAAACACAAAGGGCATGGCTTCAATTAATGTCAGCAAAGGTTAGAGATGAAATTCAGGAGGGAAAATGACGAAAGAAGAAATAGTCAAAAAAAGAGGAAATGTGAAGATGGATAAAAAGAAGATGTAAAGAGTAAAAGTCTGCTGTGTCGGTAAGGTGATGGTGGATAGACGACAGTCAAAAAATGAAGTATTTTTCCATAGATTTACTCAACTTTCAATTGGTTTTTATATGCAACACTACATAAAGAGCCTACAGTCTCTGAAGGCTGTCCTCTCACTCTTATCATTAACAATTCATGAAACAACTTGTCCAACAAACACTTTTAATGGAAAGCCAGTGTACAAACATATTGTGTTCAGTTTATTTGATTTGTTTATGCCACAAGTTAAAGATTATATTTCACTTTTGTGTGTAAGGAGATAGCAATATGCTTTCCTTACAGGAATTATATTTCTTTCTTTTTTAAATCCATTGGTACTAGGCACTTTCTTGATTGATGCTTAGCAACAGACATAATGTGAAGAGATGTTTTTATGTCAAAATAGGTCAGACAAGTGTCACAGTTTTGGACAGACTTGCTTTCCTAGATTTATTTTGTGGGCTGCAATTTTTTGTTGTACTTTTACTAATAAATAGAACAGACCATGTTTTAAAGTGTAGCTGGTCATGCATACCCCAAATAAAGTAAGTAATCTTACTTTAACAACTTGGTGTTTATATTTTTTATGAAAGTAGAGTACAGTGGTACTTGAAAGTTTGTGAAACCTTTATAATTTTCTACATTTCTGCATAAATATGACGTAAAACATCATCAGATTTTTACAGAAGTCCTGATAAAGATAACCCATTTAAACAGATGAGACAAAAACATTATACTTGGTCATTTATTTATTGAGGAAAATGATCCAAAATTAGATATATGTGAGGGTCAAAAGTATGTGAACCTTTTCTTTCAGTATCTGGTGTACCATGATACACTTCCACAAACATGTTGTGAAGAGACTTTGATAGATCCTGTTCTTTAAATCAAACAGTGTGTCCACTCACACCTGATCATCATCACATTGATTGAAAACACCTGACTCTAATTTCACCTTCAAATTAACTGCTAATCCTAAAGGTTCACATACTTTTTCCACTCACAAATATGTAATATTGGATAATTTTCCTCAATAAATAAATGACCAAGTATAATATTTTGTTTAATTTGTTAAACTGTGTTCTCTTCATCTACTTTTAGGACTTGTGTGAAAATATGATGATGTTTTTGTTCTGATTTTGTTGGTGTGTGTGAACCCAATGGTGCAGGCAGGCACGGGGAACTCACAGTGTAAAATAAGAAAGATATTTATTAACAAAACAATAAGGTGACGAGTCAGCAATACTCAGAGGGAGCGAGGAGACACAGAGGGAGACAAAATAAAAAGCCTTGTAGGATGATGCACGGACGCGGGGAACAAAGACGCAGACTTAAATATAAATGCTAACAAACAGACAATGACAAACATCTGGGGAAGGACAACAGGTGGCAGAGGCAGGAGCTCATTACAAGAGGGAGAAACACTGAGCAGAGTAGGACAGAAGACACAAGAATCACAAAAACACACAGATCCTCTCAGTTTTAGTTTATATTTATGCAGCAATGTAGAAAATTCTTAAGGGTTTGCAAACTTTTGAGGACCACTGTATAACGATTCAAAGAAATCACATACTCAACTTTTTGGTGGAATAATGATTTAGATTTTTTTCCTAAAGTATTTTTCGTAGCACAAGACTGTGTCTAAACCTGTTAAAGTCTTGTTTCCTCAGCCTTGCTTTCAGGAGGCATATGTTCATCATAATGCAGAGCTTCCAAGAATAGCTCCAGCCTTTCGCTGCTGCCTAATGAGCAGCTGCACTGAAACACGTGAAGGATAAGTACTTTGCTCAATGGCAACATAACAGTAATTGCAAAGGGTGGAAATGTTATTAATTCACCTTTTCTAGCCAGATTGCCAGCTGGTTTGCAGTTCTCTTATCATGCACTTCCCTCCACTGACCTTAACACAGCCAGCATAGACGCCAAATAACTCAAAGCTTTTGTTGTGGACTGTAAAATTTAAACAAATGATCATTAACAACACACCCCTTAACTGTTCATTAAGTGGCCGTCAGAGCTCTAATAAGTCTGTGTCTCTCATTAACTCACTAATACAGAATGGCTGCAGAGCCAGTCTCTTGATGGTTTACTCTGCATTAAATTGTGGGAAATTAATGACTGATGTAATTTGAGTGAGGAGGTGTGACGGGTGACATTTCCTTTGTAATTAAAACCTTTCTGCACTGAGGAAAGCCAGTCAAGTCTCAACGCTCTGGCACAGGTGAAATCAGTCTTACAAAACTGTTGAAATGGATTAAACAGTGTGACTACGCTTATTTCTGATGCCATTTGAAAAAATACTTTTTCGGCTGCTCCCTTCTTCATGGGTTGCCGCAGCAAACTAACTCACACCAAGACTTGACAATTGTTTTTATGCTGATTGCCCTTCCTGACACAACCACAGACCACTGAGCTACCACAGCCCTCTGTGTGGAGCAGAGAGCTGCCATCTTGGGTACTGGGGGAGCGGATGGTGGGTGTTGAAGGCCTTGCTCAAGGGCCCAGTTTGGGGCAAATGAGAGTGGAGGCAGGTGTGGCTGCTTCACCTATCCCACCCACATTTTGATGTTAGTCTGGGGAGTTGACCAGTGACCTTTCGATCACAGGCCCACCTTCTCTAACCTCTGAAAAGTACATGCATTCACACAGACAATTACACGAGTACACGGATTGATAAGATGAAAATCACAATCAGAGGCAATCTGTTGAGAAGTTGCAGCTTGAATAGAGCACATAAATCCTCCCACACTTTCATTTGTACCAAAAACGTGCACACCCTTCTTTTCACTCTTGAATTAGGTGTCTGTTCAGAATCAGAACTGGAAACCCAAGCTGGAAATCTACAGATGTGTGCATGTGCCTTAGTGTAAGTGTTGATGAGGGGCTGCTGGCAGAGTTGTGATGTACCCCCACCAACCCCAATTTGTCCCCTGTGGCAGGTTATCTGAGTGTGTCACATCAACTGGGAAGGCAGCACATGAGGGGACAGCCCTGTCACCACTGAAGTGTTGGTGTGTTCATGTATTAGTAGATGACTGATTGCTCCCTGCTACCATGGCCCTGCCTTACCCCGCCACAGCTCCTGACCATTAATACTCTCCGTAAAAGTGCTGGCTCTCCACAAACATCCAGTGAGCTGCCAGCAAACACACCTCGGGCAACGCACCATTTTTTAAATTTCCCTCTGGCTCAATTATGGAGGCAGCCATTTTTCCTCGTCCCTTTGTTCCTTCATTCAGTCTCTTCCATCAACCTGTTCCTCTGCTCGGTCCTCCCATCTGTCCCTTCCCTCATACTGTATGTGGGCCGTGCCTAGCAATGCCGAGAGGGGTCTGGGAATATGGATTTAAATGCAAGAATGGAAAATACTGTTTGTGTGTTTACACTTCAGTGGCTCGGTGTGCTCAGGCAGACAACAAGTCAGCTCAGAGTGCTGACTCTTAATGAAAACAACAACAACAAAAGGGTCAGCCAACTCGGGCTGCACAAGCGTTTTCCTGCACTTCATGCTCTAATGGTGCTGTAAGTAGTGCCCTTGTAGGGCTGCATGTGTCACAAAGGGACATGGGCAAAGATAACAGCATGAATGAGAGCAAAGTAGGTGAAAGGTTTTAAATGAACAGCTACAGCTTAATTTGAAATTGTCTCCACTTTCCGTTAGGTCACGGTCGGCCCTCTTCTGGTCAGGGGGATTTGAGCGTAAATACGATGAGAATGGATTTCTGTGTGTATGTGAGTGCATTCATCAGACAATGCTGTACCAACCATGACTTTCCTATTAACACCAGGTCAGTCATACACATGTAGGCATGTAATTAACTGACAGGAGGGGAGATGGAATTGTGTGGGTTGGTGAGTACGAGCCAAGTTTGATTTATTATCCCATCACCTTGACCTTGGTGACATGAAGATGCGATTCAGTTATATCAATTGGCCTGACGTGATTTACACCAGTCTCCTTGCTAAATGAGTTATCAACCCCGTTCTGTTTCTCTTATTTTAACTTCACTGTCTCCTTCCATTTACACTTCATTTATGGAGCCTAGTTTGATGAGCTCAGATATGCAGCACAACAGCAAGAAAATAATAACCCAAAAACAATGTCAGTTATTTGAAACCACCTCTGTCACAAAATGTTTTTTTCAGTTCTGATGATCATCTCAAAGCTTGCTGCCACTGATGTCTGTCACATGGCTGAGAGCAGGAAATCAATAATCCCCAGAAGGTGTTCAAATCTAGAAAAAGATATGTGCCATTTGAGCTCAGAATGTGAAGGTCGCAGCACTCTATTTCCAGTTTGAAAGGCTGTGGGGATGTAATGATGAAGAGAGGGGGAGGCAGATACTTCTTCTTAAAGGTCAGGACAGTTAGATTATTATTTTCGCCATGTAGTATAAGCAACCAAGGCTGTCTGTGTGCTCGTAAGAGGGCTCTGACCTTTAAAACAGCTCATTTTGAACCTGCGGTTAAAAACATCTTCGGTGATTCTATGGAGGGATTCCCTTCAAAATATATGTTTTCTGAGATACTGCTCAATTTTGGCTCAACACCACAAGGCTTCAAAGTGCTTTGTCTGTAGCTGGCAGGGATTTCCTTTCTGTTTTGCTTGAAAATGATTTGGTATAATGGAGGAGTGCCAATAATACATGAGAGCAAAAGACAGTATTATTAATTAGAGATGCACGATATTGGATTTTTGGACGATATCCGATATGTTAAAACTTATTTGGCCGATAATCGATACCAATACCGATAATTGTTTTTCCAATACCTACTTACAGAGACTACATAGCTTTTTCTGCTGTGGAATTAAAATACTACATTATTCTGCATGGCGTTTGTCAAATTGGCCTGCTACCAAATGTAGATGACGATGTAACACTTCAACTTGGATTATGTTTAACATCAAATTTATTTATGACATTTACTCGCTCTAATACAATGAGAACACTCGGACAGTGCAAATTTGTACATTTTCACAAATCTAAACTAAACAACGAGCCTGTTGTCATAACATTGTGCTGGCGCAGCAGGTTACCTTGTCACTGGGCTGTCATACAAAAACAGTGCCTTTTACACACACACACACACACACACATATACATATACATATATATATATATACA
>NW_023619587.1:0-9002 GCF_014905685.2 Nematolebias whitei
AAAGCCAAACTCCACCTGTCTGGTACCCCGCTTTGTTAGCCGGCTGACAAATAGTGCAAATCCAATGAGGTGACTGTGGAGCAGGACTTCCAAAATAAAACAGGAAGTAACAGAACATATAACTAGTCAGAATGAAGTAGACTTAAAGGCAAACAGAATGTGTGTTAAACTGGAGCTGGGGTATAAACTGGTCATAATAAAGCAGAACCAAAACTCCACACACCATGACTGAGCTAACACCCGTTATCAGTTAAATACATTGTTTCAGGACTTTTATAATCCAGGGGAATCAGAGTTTTCTTTCTGAAGTAATATCCTCTGCGAATATTACGTAACTGGCACCATTTTCACTGCCAGTGAATCTATGGTATCAAACATTAAAGCTATTATAAACCATCCTCCCACCATGGAGTCACCAGCGTTCACATGCTGAATATTTTCAGCTGCAGACACCTTTTGTTCTCACCCTCTGGGTTTCATTCTGAGTTCAAGCAGGTCATTAGCAGAGTGATTACAGTGGAAAGGGAGAGAGGGCATCCATTAAGAAAATGTGTGTGTGTGCGCGCGAGTGTATCAATCACTCCAGTGTCGGTGACGACGAGCTGTTTGTCTTTCTCATAAAAGGGAAAGGGATCAAAAGGGCCGGTCTTCCAGCTGGACCTTCAATCACTCTGGGACAACATGACTTCAGAGCTCCGGGCAGCTGGAGCTTCGGGGACTAATGGGCTGTGAGTGTGTTTCTGTGTTGAGCACTTTCATCAGGGTCCCTGCACACTTTCTATGGTAAAACACAGAACTTGTCTTGTTCTAATGGGTCATTTCTGTTTATTCAACTAGGGCTGAAAGTTTCGGCTGTTTCTTCTGTTGGGTTTGATCCTTCTTTAGCCACTGCTGCAACAGCTGGGATGCACAATTTAAAACCTGTTGTCTTCTCTAGAACACGAAAAGCTAAATAAAAAATAGATAATACCAAAAATTCTAACAAATTCTTACGTAATAAACCAATTCTTTTTTAAAACTTGAACAACAGAAGCTTTGTTTGTCACATTGTTGAGTATTTTCTCTAAATAATGGGCTAATTTCTCTTTACACTTTGACTTGAAGGAGCAGGTTGAATACAGGTGTATTCATTTACTTCTGCACCTGTGCAAAGTGATGGTTCTGAAAAAAACATGTGTAAAAGCAGAACTTTGTCTAATTGGAGCACAGAACCTCATTAACACACCTGTGCTCGACCCGTTTCAGGTCAAATGTCCACAGTGAACCGGGCCTTTTCATCCCAAACCTTTCAAGTACAAAGCCGAAGTTTATTGGTGACTGAATGAAGCTAACCAGAAGGAAACGGCTTCTGCAGACACATGCACATATGGACATTTTAAAAAGCTAGCTTTGAAAATTTTCACTGTCAAGAAGTTTTACATCAGTTTTTAAAGTATTTATAACTGGCATGTATGTTTTCTGTCAAGACAAAATACATTTTAAAATGCTGGTCTATGGGACGGGTTCTGTCCTGGCTGTGGGACACTGGACCAGCTCTTTACCCTCACTAGGGTCCTTGAGGAGTTAAGGGAGTTTGCCCTTCCAGTCTACATGTATTTTGTAGTCTTGGAGAAGGTGTTGGACCATGTTCCTTGGGGTACACTGTTGGGGGTGCTTCATGACTATGGGATTGGAGGCCTGTTGCTACGGGCTGTTCGGTCCCTGTACAAGCGGTGCAAGAGTTTGGTTCACATTGCTGCCAGGAAGTCGTACCCTTTCAGGGTGGGAGTTGGACTCTGTCAGGACTGCCCCTTAGATTCTGTTCATAACTTTTATGGACAGAATTTCTCGGTGCAGCCAGGGGGAGGAGGGAGTCTGGTTCGGTGGCCTCAGGATTCCATCTCTGCTCTTTGCAGATGATGTGTTTCTGTTGGAGTCATCGTGTCGTGATCTACAGCTCTCACTGGAGCGGTTCACAGGCGAATGGGAAGAGGCTGGGATGAGGATCAACACCTCTAAATCTGAGGCAATGGTCCTCAGTCAAGAAAGGGTGAATTGTTCTCTTTGGGTTTAGGGTGAGGTTCTGCCTCAAGTGGAGGAGTTCAAGTATCTCGGGGTTTTGTTCATGAGTGAGGGAAGAATGGAGCGTGAGATTGACAGATGGATTGATGCAGCGTCTGCAGTATTGTGGACTCTGTACCGGGCCGTTGTGGTGAAGAGGGCTTACTGGTCAGTCTATGTTCCTACCCTCACCTATGGTCACAAACTCTGGGTAGTGACTGAAAGAATGAGATCATGGACACAGGAGGTTGAAATGAGTTTCCTCCGCAGGGTAGCTGGACTCTCCCTTAGAGAAAGGGTGAGAAGTTCAGTTATCAGGAGAGACTCAGAGTAGAACCGCTGCTCTTCCACATCGAGAGGAGCCAGATGAGGTGGTTCAGGCATCTGGTAAGGATGCCCACTGGGCGCCTCCCTAGGGAGGTGCTTCGGGCATGTCCAACTGGGAGGAGCCCCGGGGAAGACCCAGGACACGCTGGAGAGACTACATCTCTGGGTTGGCCTGGGAACCCCTTGGAATCCTCCCAGAAGAGCTGGAAGAGGTGGCTGTGGAAAGAGATGTCTGGACCTCCCTGCTCAAGCTGCTGCCCCCGAGACCCAACTTCTTAACAAGCAGAAGATGATAGATGGAAAATGCTGGTCTATTAAAATCATCAATGTTCAAGGTGCATACTTTAAACTTCAAAAAATATGTTTGCCTTAAAACACAAGCAAGCTTTGCTTCCTGTACAAGCAGCATCTGCTTCACTACACCTGCACTGTTGAGAGCTTGTACGTGCATGAGTGCAACGTAAGAATCTCCCAGGCATCCAGCTGGTGTAAGGTTTGGTCAGGGATAAATCTACCAACGCCACAAAATGCTAAATAAATTTAGCAAAACGTCTTTGAGTGTGGCAACATTTGTGTCAAATAAAGGTCACAATGTAACACTTGAAAAGACTTCAACCAGAAAGTTTTAATGTTTTCCTTTAGATATTGTCTCTTTTAACATTTTGTTTGTTTTGAATAGTTTTTTTGTTGTCCTCATTTTATTGCTTTATATTTTCCAGCTTGCAATCCTGCACTTGAAGTGTCTTGATTATTGCATAAAATGAACCCAGGCCATAAATTCTGTGTCCGAATTTTGTTGTTGTTGAGGTTTTAAATTTTTACAGTATAATGGAAGTAGATGGGTGTGTGATGGTGAGGGGTGGGGGCCAAAATGTGATGCAGTTTAGTTTAAACAAAAAAATGGAGGAAGCTTTGTTTGTAGCTTGACGATAGGCGCTGATGTCATGTGGTGGACATTAAAAAAAGGTCAAATTGTCACTTTAAATTCAATAATTTTTTAGGATGTGTAACCTACACCAAAATATAATTTTGAGCTGATTAGTGTTGAGTCAAGCAAAAGAGAATCCATTAAAATCTCCAAAATACATAAAAAAAAAACTTACTTTTTGCAGCAGGTGAGAATTGCTCTCCAAAACATCAACCAATTCCTGCAAGAAACAACAAAAACAGGTCAAGAATGACTGATTCTGACTGTTTCTCCTCACACTGAGGTGTTTTTCTCCAGCCGGATTAGTTGTGAGATAATCTGTGACATGGCACACATCTGAGCGTTAATACGTTCTGCATGTTGTCAAATGAACAGGAATGCAACACTGCAGCTGCTGCACACATGAGGTGAAAGTTCAAAAACTCTGCACACTTTTGCCGAGACATTCCACAGACAGAACTTATCATATTTCCTTTCAGAGCCCAAGTTGCACCGCTCCAAAATGTCACCCTGCGAGCTTTTCTGCCTGCTTAAAAACACCTCCCAGCTTCTCAGGAGAGAGGATTTCCATTGTGTGTGAGAATGATGCACATTCCTGGAAGCGTGAGTGTGCATAAATGTGTCGGTGTGCATACAAGATCAAAGGAGGAGACGTGTGGATCTAAAAGTCATAAATGAAGTAAAGATTTTATGTCTGTTCTGTTCTCAGAGCATGAAGTAAAAATGGTAACAAAACCGGTGATTTAAGCTACAACCTCCTGTTCTACTTCCTAAACGGTTTATTTACCATATTTCACGCTGTATAAGTCGTGGTATTTTGCATAATTTGCATGCCCTGTGACTTATACGCCGAAGCGACGTATTTATAGATTTTTCTCCATATTTATAAACCAAGTTTTGGCTGAGATATGACTGTTTTCATTCATTCTGACTTAAAATATTGAACACTACCATTTTCAGCCGCTAGATGGCACTCAAGTAGTATGGCATGCAGCTGTATCACGTAATAAGTAAAAGTGGCTATTAATGACACAGTCGGCTTGCCATATTTTGACACCATCATCTGCCTGGAGCAACTGTCAAATCAGCTTCATTTCGCTGCACCGCCCGGGCAAAATGCAGCTGATTTGACCATCAAAGTGCATTTATTAAGGAAAAGTTAGACTGAGACACACCTTTACTATAATTTTGAGCAAACAAATAATTGTTTTTAAGTGTTAATCTTGTTAAATTCTTGTTAAAGTCCTCCTGTGCACGCTTCCACAGCCGCCTTTTGACAGCCAATACATTTTTGGCACAACACCGGCCCACATTTCCAGGTTGTCAGCGTTGATGCGTAACAAACGCGACATGTCAGCGGTGATGCATAATAGATGCGACATATACGGCTTGTCCCTTCAAACAACAGAACAACTACCTGAGCATGAACTTTGATGTCTTGAACCACTTTGGTTGTAGCTGCCTGCCTGGGAGGAGTCGACAGGGGACAGGACAACACCCAGAAACCATCTTATCACCAGCAAACTGGTTGGTCCACTAAAGGACTGTACTGCTTAGTGGAGAAAACAGTATACTTGGGACTCCTTAGACGGATGAACTGATGAACGAAATATAGGGCTCAAAAATCACACATTACCATTAAATATCCAAAGAAATTTTGTAAAAAGACAAAGTTGTTACAATCTTAAGGGGATAGAAATATTTGTCAAACCAAAATTCAGAACTAGTCTGAAGGGAAGGTCTACCTCAATCCAAGGAGTTGGATTGTGGAATGGTCTAGAGAGTGATGTGAAAAATGCCAAGTCATTGTGTACATTTAAGAAAAAGATCAAAGCTGAATTGTTAAAAAAGTATATATGAAGTAGCTTAGTGTGTGTTTTGTATTAGAATTAGAAAAATTAGAAAGCTATTCATTTTGTTCTGTTACTTGAAGATTATTATGTCTGAAATAATTGTTTGAAAAAAGGGGCAGATATAATAAGATTTTTTCTTCTTTCTGCTGCCTTTCATTTTAAATCTTTTGTATCTTTTTTTATATTGTTATGGAATTGTTTTGTACTTTTTTAAAATGAATAAACTATATACCATACCATACCATACCATCTTTCCACAAAAAAGAAACTGTCCAGATGACCTGACTGACCATTACTGGATTTTGTACCTGGATGATTGAGCATGAACTTTGATACCAGAATCAACAACGCTCTACAGAGCTGCTCCTCTCTCCACTGAAACTCACCTCCTTTGGATCCTCAACTCTTACAGAAACCTAGGACCTCATCTTTCCCTCCTCTCTGGCTCCATCTACAAGACACAATATTAGTAAGAAAAGATTACCTACTAAAACTCAACCATTGATATTAATTTAAGGAAATACAAAGACACTCATCTTTTCCTTTTTTCCCTTCCAGCCCAGAACATCTACACCTGTAAATAAAATCATTTACCTTTTGTATGCCTGGCCCTGTCTTCTTCTCAGTCTGCTAGCTTGGGGTCAACCTTAACTAAAACCACAATATTGCTGTCCTATAAGGTTTTAAATCAATCTGTTGATATCAAAGTTCATGCTCAATCATCCAGGTACAAAATCCTGTAATGGTCAATCAAGTCATCTGGACAGTTTCTTTCTTGTGGAAAGACGTTTCGCCCTCTATCCAGAGGGCTTCATCAGTCTGAGGTGTCCCAAGTAAACTGTTTTCCCCACAAAGCAGCACACTCTTTTAGTGGACCAATCAGTTTGCTGGTGATAAGATGGTTTCTGGGGGCTGTCCTGTCCCCGGTCGACTCCTTCCAGGCAGGCAGCCACAACCCAAGTGGTTCAAGACATCAAAGTTCATGCTCAATCATCCAGGTACAAAATCCAATAATGGTCAATCAGGTCATCTGGACAGTTTCTTTTTTATGGAAAGACATTTCGCCCTCTATCCGGAGGGCTTCATCAGTCTGCAGAGTCCCAAGTAAACTGTTTTCCATCAATCAATCTGTTGATGGTCAACGAACCCCTCTCTTTTGTCATCTTCTATTCACTACAAGAGAGATTCATAATCAGCTTGTGTTTCTAACGGTAATTAGCCGGCTCACGACAAGAGCAAATCCTGTTTTTCTGAGTTGTAACTGGAACACGGTGAAGTTGGGTCTACCTCTTCTCCGGTACATGGAATGCAGCATAAACCCTGACTGGGATCATTGATAGAATGATCCTGTTGACACAGAAAGGAGGTATTTGGGTACAACAGCAATTTCCAAAACTTTCAGACATGCTAAGCCTCCATCAGACGGTGAGGACGGTGATGATCTTGCCTCCACAGACGAACAAGTTGCACAACATTAGAACAAAGCAGTCTTTAACAGCCAAACCTTAATATGCAGCGCAACACTCAAGTCTATAATGAGTCCAGCCCATGACATATCTGATATAACTTGTAGGGGTGGGTGTAACTGCATGTGTGTGTGTGTGTGACGTGACATCATCAGGTGTATTCCAGGTCTTTGTTTCTCCGCGAGTAAACAGGTTGAAGGAAGAGGTTTTGAAAGCACACATCAAAGGAGTAGGTGTGTTAAAAGTTCAAAGAATTACAGTGTAGGGAAGAGATAACCTGTGTGACAACTCAACCCTGCCAAAAACCTTCCCTATGAACTTCTTCAAAGCTGGAAAGGAGCTTGACGTAACGCCTAAATATGCTGGCGGTGTGTTCATACGAGCAGCTCTCTTCTAACCTTGGAAGTCCAGTTTTAGTCAAAGTGGAGGATTGAACTTCTCTTCAGATTTGGTGCCTTTTCTTTGGCTTGTTGTGTAATTTCAAAAAGACGCACGGTCAGTGAGACGCTGGTGGAACTTCTTTGACCCTTCAGACAGATTCTTTAAACATCCTCTAAAAAAAGAAGGTGCCTTTTTGTCCCTTTGGAATGCGAATATTTCAGTCAAGAGGCAAACGCCTGTGGTTGTGTGGGTGAAATTCGGATCCCATCCAACGTTCAAAGCCTTGAAATACATACGCCACACAATGTTAAGGCATTTCTTTTCACAATTTACAACGCATAAACATGACGGTTTAGGGAGGCCTGGGGATTATTTGCACAGAGGTCTAGTTTCAGCTATTCCAGGTTTACTTGAGGCTGCCCTGTAATGCTGCCCCTCTAAGTGATTCTTGAACGTGTTAAACCACAGTCCCCCCAGCCTTGGCGAACAGAAAACATGGACTGTTTAGACTTCAAATATCCAGCTCAGATTGAGCAGAACACACGAGCTGCAGAGAGCGACTCATGCCTCTCTGAAAAGAAAATAAACCTTCTGGTATTTATCTCGTTTTACGCACTCCCATCGTTTATTCATTCCTCTTCTGTCCGACTGCTCGGCTTCGTATGAATGAGAGGACTCGGCTTCGTGTAGAAATGTAAGCAACATGCAAATCACATTCGGTGGGAGATAAATTAATGCGCCCGTAGCAATGCAACACTAGACTCTGCCCCGGATCGTGTATTCATGGCGCTTCCTGTGTGCACGCACAGAACATGAACTTACTGTCAGCAGCTCAGATAACAGGGAAGAGAATGCACCAATTTCTCATTTTTCAAAAGTTGTGAAAAACCTAAGCAGAGCAGCTTCTCCACAAGGGCCTCACTGATGTTTCTTAAAAGACCGACTTCTTAGTTTGCATTTGATTCGGAGCCTTTTTAGCAGCCAGTAACGGGGAGAAACCGCAAAAGCGGAAAGACAGGACGAGCTCCTGGGCCTTCAGAAGTCTCGTCAAAAGACTTTCCTTTCTCTGCTTTGTCCCGGCGATATTCATCTCGCCAGTCTTAAAGTGAAGACGGCAAAAACTTTGGGCTTGAAAAGAACTTTTTAACTTCTGAGAGAAGCCTCGCAACAGGATTGAGCGTTTGAAAAAAGACAAAACAAAACAAAACAAAAAAGAAAGACCTGAAACAGTAGGAAAGGAAAAGGACTTCCAATCTGAGAGGCGTGCTGAAGAATCAGATAGCATGTTTTGAAAATGTGGAGAAGATGAATACGCCGTTGTCTTCATGGTGAAAGAAAAAAGAGCCAGCCTCGTGTGGCGTACGCTGATTGAAGCGTGCTTTGTGTTCTCGTGGCCCTAGAATCAGCTTGACGTAGGCCAATAAGCATGTACTTGTTCTGTGTCTTCTCTTTTCATGTTTCTGAGCGAACATGCAATCAGAACTGAAAGTCCGTGTACAAAACACACAGACGCACATAAAAATATGTTTGTATTTGTACTTAAAACTGACAAAAGTAATCATTGTTATATACTCAAAAATACCATAGTTTAACTCAACTAATGACAAATGATCATAGCTGATGAATTTTAGTTAAAAATAAATAAATAAAAAATAAAAAAGACACAAAACGGTCCTCAGTAGAACAGGAATGTAACTTAAATTTAATACTTTGTTGCTCAACCTTCAGAGGCATCAAGTGATTTCTGTAAATCTCCCTGAGACTTCTGCACCTGTCCACAGGTATTCTTGTCTATCTGTCCACAGGTGTCCTGATCCCTCTGTCCACAGGTGTCCTGATCCCTCTGTCCACAGGTGTTCTGGTCCATCTGTCCACAGGTGTTCTGGTCCATCTGTCCACAGGTGTTCTGGTTCACCTGTCTGCAGGTGTTCTGGTCTATCTGTCCGCAGGTGGTCTGATCCATCTGTCCACAGGTGTTCAGGTCAACCTGTTCATAGGTATTCTGTT
>NW_023619588.1:0-9001 GCF_014905685.2 Nematolebias whitei
CAATCATGGGTAAGACTGCCGACCTGACTGCTGTCCAGAAGGCCATCATTGACACCCTCAAGCAAGAGGGTAAGACACAGAAAGAAACTGCTGAACGAATAGGCTGTTCCCAGAGTGCTGTATCAAGGCACCTCAGTGGGAAGTCTGTGGGAAGGGAAAAGTGTGGCCGAAAACGCTGCACAACAAGAAGAGGTGACCGGACCCTGAGGAGGATTGTGGAGAAGGGCCGATTCCAGACCTTGGGGGACCTGCAGAAGCAGTGGACTGAGTCTGGAGTAGAAACATCCAGAGCCACCGTGCACAGGCATGTGCAGGAAATGGGCTACAGGTGCTGCATTCCCCAGGTCAAGCCACTCTTGAACAAGAGACTGCGTCAGAAGCATCTCGCCTGGGACTGCTGCTGAGTGGTCCAAAGTTATGTTCTCTGATTACAGTAAATTTTGCATTTCCTTTGGAAATCAAGGTCCCAGAGCCTGGAGGAAAAGAGGAGACACATAATTCACATTGCTTGAGGTCCAGTGTCAAGTTTCCACAGTCACTGGGGTGCCATGTCAGCTGCTGGTGTTGGTCCACTGTGTTTTATCAAGCGCAGGGTCAATGCAGCTAGCTATCAGGAGATTTTGGAGCACTTCATGCTTCCATCTGCTGAAAAGCTTTATGGAGATGAATATTTCATTTTTCAGCACGACCTGGCACCTGCTCACAGTGCCAAAACCTCTGGTAAATGGTTTACTGACCATGGTATTACTGTGCTCAATTGGCCTGCCAACTCTCCATACCTGAACCCCATAGAGAACCTGTGGGATATTGTGAAGAGAAAGTTGAGAGACACAAGACCCAACACTCTGGATGAGCTTAAGGCCACTATCGAAGCATCCTGGGACTCCATAACACCTCAGCAGTGCCACAGGCTGATTGCCTCCATGCCACGCCGCATTGAAGCAGTCATTCATGCAAAAGGATTCCCGACCAAGTATTGAGTGCATAACTGAACATGATTATTTGAAGGTTGGCGTTTTTTGTATTAAAAACACTTGTCTTTCTTTGGTGGGATGAAATATGCTAATTTTTTGGGACAGGCATTTTGGGTTTTCATGAGCTGTATGCCATAATCATCAGTATTAAAACAATTGAAGACCTGAAATATTTCAGTTGGTGTGCAATGAATCTGAAATATATGAAAGTTTCATTTTTATCATTACATTATGGAAAATAATGACCTTTATCACAATATGCTAATTTTTTGAGAAGGACCTGTACATCTTGTCCTAACATCCTGATCCAGTCACAAACCAGCTATTGCCAACCACCGACAAAAATAGAAAAGTTTGAAACAGACCGCCAGAACGCTTTCGTTGTTTCCCCCTCCTCCCAACCGAAACTCCTGAGTGTCAACTTCTTCTTCTTCTTCTTTTAATTTATTGGCGGATTGCAAACAACTTTCAGGTGCATACCGCCACCTACTGAGCTAGAGTGTGCAACTCATGACCTCTGTCCCTAAATTCTGCTTTTTATGTTAATGTTTTTCAAATATGTAACCAACGCTTTTCTGACATCTTTTATCTTATCCTTTTCCCCTTCATTTCCTAAAATTCCTCCTAAACTCCAAGCTCTCCCTTTCTCTTTGACTTTTCTTTTCAGTCTCTCCCTTTCTTCCGTATATTTAATGCATTCCATCAATACATGTTCCACACTTTCTGTTTCCCCACATTCCTTGCATCTATTGTCATTCCTTTTCCCCATTATGAACATTGTGTCATTAAGGAATGTGTGTCCCACCCTCAATCTCATAAGTATCACCTCCTCTCTTCTACTTATTTCTCTAAACGTTGTTATTTTAACTGATTTTTGGATCCTGAATAATTTTCTTCCTTTCTTGTCCTCATTCCATCTCTTTTGCCATTTATTTAGTTCTTGTCTTTTAATAATTGATTTACCCTCTCCTTTCCCTAATGGAATATTAGCTGTTATTTCTCTTTTCAACGCTGCCTTGGCAAGATCATCCGCCCTTTCATTCCCTTCCACCCCTTCATGTGCTGGCACCCAACAAAAATGCACATCTATTCCTCCTCTGTGCAACCTAAATAAAGCATGTTGAATTTCTAAAATGAGGTCTTTCCTATTGTTTCCGTTTGACTTCATACTTTCTATTACCGCTTTTGAATCTGTGAATATTGCCACTCTATCTGGTCTAACCTCCTCAATCCATTCCAAACTAAATATAACTGCCACCATCTCAGCCGTGAACACTGACAGGTGATCTGAAATTCTTTTGATAATACATACTTCAAATTCTGGTATGAAGACTCCTATTCCCACCCTTCCCCGATCGTTTTTTGATCCATCTGTATAGATTTCTAAGTAATTGGAATATGTTTCTTTAATATATCTGCTAGATTTCACCCCTATTTCATTCCCTTTCCATTCTTTTTTCCATTCTAGTAATTTTTTGTCCACTTTACTTTCAGGGATTAGCCAGGGTGATACAACACTTTTTGGATTACTCCTAGCAAATTCTATATTTTCTATCCCATATATTTCTGCTAATTTATTTATTTTCCATCCAAATCCTCTTCCTTGATATTTGTAGTACTCCCAACAGTTCTGTATAGTCATAGCTGCTGGATTTCCTTCTTTATTTCCTTTAAGTTTGATCCAGAATGATAGTGACAGTTTTATTCTTCTCATTTCTAATGGCGTTTCCCCAGTTTCTACAAGAATTGCATTTATGGGTGTCATTTTAATCGCTCCTGTGCACACCCGTAGTGCTCTGGATTGTAGTCTATCTAATTTTTGAAGTTTAGATTTTGTTGCTGCTCCATAAACTATACATCCATAGTCCAGTGTCGATCTCATTAGAGCTCTGTAGATATTTAATAAAGATATTTTATCAGCTCCCCAATTATTTCCTGCCACTGCTTTCATTAAACTTTTTTACACAGTTTCCATCTCATTCAAATGTGTTTGCCATGAATACGTACTGTCTAACCATATACCTAAATATTTAAATTCATTAACCCTTTTCAGTTGTTGCCCATATAATAAGAAATGACTAGTGATCTTCTTTTTGTGTGTAATCACCATGTAGTTGGTTTTGTTTACTGACAATTTAAAACCCCATTCATAAGACCATTTCTCTATCTGATTTATTGCTTTTCTTATACATTTAGCTATATGTGGAGCATTTCTACCCCTCGTCCATATAGCTCCATCATCTGCATATAATGCAGATCTAATACCCCAGATTTGCAAACATGTCGTTAATCATTAAATTAAATAGTACCGGACTAATTACACTTCCTTGAGGAGTGCCGTTTTCTACTTTATAATCTCTTGATAGTTCACCCCCTACTTTAACTCTTATTGACCTTTCCTTCAAGAAGCTGGAGATCCAGTTGTACATCCTCCCATCTATTCCCATTTGTTCCAATTTTATAAGAAGTCCTTCTCTCCACATTGAGTCGTACGCTTTTTCAATATCAAAGAATACTATTATCATAATTTCTTTCATTTTTAGAGTTTTCTCAATATCTGAACATTAACTAGAGCATCCACTGTGGATCTACCTGTTCTAAATCCTCTCTGATACTTATTGATAAGTTCTCTTTTTTCAACGGTAAATAACAATCTATTAATTAGTACTTTTTCCATCAATATACATAAGTGAGAAGTCAATGATATTGGTCTATAATTGTCTGTGTTTGTTGGGTCCTTCCCCGGTTTATTAAATGGTAAAATGATGGCTCTTTTCCAACTCTGGGGTACTGATCCTTCTTCCCATATTTTGTTAAATAGTTTCAATATTATACTTAAAGTTGTTTCTGGTATATGTTTTAACATGATATAACATATTATCCTGATGCATGCTCAATAATCCAGGTAGAAAAATCCAAAAGAGTTCAATCTGGTCCTCTGGACATTAAAAAAAAACAAAAACAAAACAAAGCAAAAAAAATCTAGATACGTTTCGTCTCTCATCCAAGAGACTTCCTCAGTCTGAGGTGCTGTTTTCAGCTCAGTCTCTTAAATAGCACCTTCTCAGGGTGGATCAACCAGTTTGCTGCTGACAACCAAAACCAGCTGATCACATGCTCAAGAAGGACCATCAGCCTAACAATGGGTCATTAGCACACTGATGGCTGTTTACTACTCACAGAGGGCTGAGTGATACTAGCAATCACAGCATTGTAAGAGGGGGACAGTTGAACCCGGAGGCCTCCACCCCTGTTTAATGATGGACGATTTCTTTTCACAAAGATGGCCTCCTTTACTCCTCTCTCAAACCATCGTTCCTCTCTGTCCAGGATGTGAACATCTTCATCCTTGAAAGAGTGACCGCTGGCCTGGAGATGAGTGTAGACCGCAGAATCCTGGCCTGATGATGCTGATCTTCTGTGCTGGGCCATCCTTTTGGCCAGTGGCTGTTTAGTTTCTCCGATGTAAGACTGATCACAGCCCTCCTGACACTGAACAGCATACACAACATTACTCTGTTTGTGCCAGGGGACTGGATCTTTGGGATGAACCAGTCTTTGCCGTAATGTATTTTGGGGTTTAAAAGCCACTGGGACGTTATGTTTAGAAAGTAAACGTCTCAGTTTCTCTGATACCCCCTCAACATACGGAATGACCACTGGTCTGGGTCTGGGTTCCTCCTTTTCACCTGATGGCTGACTGGAGTCCTGTGCGGGACTGGGTAGGAAATAAAGTAATAAAATACGCATGACAGAAATAAATAATTAAATAATTAAAGTTATTCAATGACTTAAATATAGTCACAGAACACAGACGAAGCCTGTCTTCAAAAAACCTAAGAGGGAAGTCAACACACGATTCAAAAAAAAAAAAAAAAATTTTTTAAAGGGTGATCATTGTGATTTTTCCTGGTGTCTGAGTCTCGCGTGAATGAGGTGAAGTGGTCAGTCTTGTGTTGTTTGTCTAAGTGTTGTCCGTCTTGTCAAACCATAAGACCACTGAGAGTGATTGAGATAAAGAAAAGAGTTCCTGAACTGGTTCCTGTGACAATAAAGTACCTAGGTGTGGTGTGTGAAAGAGAATTCATTTCAGAGAATGTAGAAGGAAGTGGATGTCGAAATGGCAGAGCAGTGTAGACAGAAATACGGAAATGAGGACTTTAAATCGTTAAAAGAGCAACTAACAATTGTAACACAGGCCATAACGATGTCAGGACAGGATAAGAAACAGGAGAAAGCTCTTGTAAAAAAATTAGAAGAGATAAGTGACAAACGGGGCAAAGCAGACGTTATAACTCAGATGTGGGAAAAAATAAAAAAGTGTAAAGACGAGGAAGAGCATTTTGACAAACAAAAGAAAGAGGCCAACGCCCACAGAAGGGGAAATACAGGAAGTTGAAAGTGGCAGCTGTAAGTGAGAAAAAGGAATGGTTGAAACTGGTGTTGATAGCTCAGGGTGTGTCACATCTGATGTTGGGTGAGAAGAGTGAACAACCAGGCAACTTAACACCTCCTCCTTACACCCACAGCAGCATTTCATCTGCCCCTCCTGTTAAAAGCATGTATCCGGTATATCACGTGAGGGAGGGAAAAATAGAGATAGAAGGAGCCCCTCCTTCGCTAGACAGAATGGAAACCAGAGCCCAGGACAATCTGACCGTAACAGATGAGACAGGATCAGTGAGCTCCTCCGGTTTTAGAGACTTTATTAAAGTCACACATTACAGAGAGCTGCAGACAGCTACTCAGCACCTCTCAACACACAGGCATCGTTGCCTCGCCCACAGGCAGCTGAACCACTCTCATTCAGCTTGAGCACAGGGGTGGGGCAGAGACAGGCTCTTCTGGAAGCCCCAGGCTGGGGAAACAGACCTGTGTTGACTGACTCACTGCCACAGTTGACACCACAAAATCAGACAGGTTCTCCAAAAAATCCTTTCTATACTGAATCCCCACTCAGGATCTCTTCAGACATCATGGCTACTCTTCAGCCTCCACCCAGTACATCCCTCTCACTGACCTCATCACCCAGTACATCCCTGCCTTCAGAACATGAGGAAACTAAAGGGTTTCAACAACTTGACTACCCCTCCCTGTCGAGCAACAGCTTTCCTCTTCTCCAGGCGGGTGCGCAGATCAGATACAAACCCTTTGCACTTGGTGACATTCAGGCTTTGGTTGAAAAACTGCCCCCACTGACTGAAGGGGGTAGTAAGTGGTTAAATGCAGTTGACAGTCTTACAAAAGGTATCACACTAGCGGTAGGAGATGTGAGAGCCTTGTTGGGAAGATGTGTGACGTCCACTAGGATGGATGAATTGGAACGTGCAGCAGGTTGGAATAATACGGTGCTTGACTCAGAACCTATGACAAAACACCTCCACAGATTTGCAGGGGCCCTTAGACAGGCCTATCCACTCCCTGAGGGAGCGGGTGTACCCAAGTTTCTCTGGAAACCGGGACAGAACCCCATAGCTTACCTTGATCAGTGTAAACAGGAGTGGCATGACAGAACTCACTGTCATGGCCAGGGACAAAGTCAGAGATATTTTTTCAGACAAGCAATACTTGATGGTGTCCCAACAGCTGTGAGTAAAGCCATAAAGACAAACCCAGACCTTCCCACTGCTGATGCAGGTGTAGTATGTCATATAGGGATATATATTCATACTTTTCACGAGTTCCTCATCTTTCTGACTGTGTAAATGTCGTGCATTGAATTTTAACAGAAATGTAACGAGAGACGTTATTTATCTTTGACCCATCAAAATGAATGCGGTCATTTATTTTCAGAATCAAAGTTTAACATCAAACATTTACATTAATTTGGCAAAATATGAAAATAATAACAGACAAGTTTCACAGATAATGGACTTCAATCACACGGCGGTGATTGAGGACTTTGCTTCAGATATTTCTAAAATATCTGTACTGATTTTAAGAGAAAGCAGAGTTTAAGATGGAAATGGAGATTTATCTTACAGAGAGATTTGTGAGGGAATTAATCTGTTTGACCAGAAACGTGCACGCTCCATCAGATCTCAGCTTGCCCACGGTACACTTGGTCGAAAATAGAACCTTCTACCTGGTTGACGATAAAATCAGCGTCGGCGTAGGGTTCCTTTCTGACTCTTTCAGCGTCTCCGTGAGAACTGCCAAACCCTTAGAGAGTCGTACGAGGTTGTTCAAACAGAAGTTATAATCCCAAAACGTCTCTGGATCATCCTGAATGCGTTTGCATCCAAGAACTCTAACTCCATCACTCTTCAGCACTCTGTGTGGAACTCTCAGAGCTCTGCAGCATCAGACTCTTTTTAGCTCCATTAATCTTCAGCGTCTGGCTTCAGACTTCAGACTCTGTGCACTCTCTAACAAGAACCGAGAAGTTGCCACATTTTAAATGAGTTGACTTCCGGGTCAATTTAGAGCTTTCTGATTCGTGGATTGACCAGAATAGAGGTGTGGTTTGTGATGTAAGATGTTATCAAATTCGAGGTCAGAGAATGAGATTGTTCAACAACAGACAGAAAGATTATTGCAGAAAACCAGACTTCGTGGAGTCTCCCTCTTATTATCTTCTGAAAAAGTTTAAACATGACATTTCTTCTCAGTAAACATTTTAGTTGACCGAGAACCGACCTTTAACATACTTACAAACTTGGCTCATTGAAGACAGAAAATCAAGAAATGCATATTAACCTGATTTCTTCTTTGAATGAGGAATAAAAATCATTACTTACTGTTTATGTAAAATAAAAATGAGTAGTTTTCTTCAACCTGTAAACATTGAGTAAACTAACACAATTTGATTATCAAACATTTGTAAAATAGTAATGATCATAGAGAATTGTCTTTTCTGCTTGATTAATTCAAGAAAGAAAGTCACCAGATGGCTCAAACTGTATTTCTGGATGCAGATCAATGAAATAACAGTCTCTGTTCATCTGATCAGATTTGAGGTCAGATCAGGTTCACTACACAGGCCAGTGGGAACGTCATCTTATCCACCACTTGCAGGCTGCTGCAGATGATGATGTTAAAAGCTCTGCAGAATTAAAAGACATGCAGGCTCAGCTACTTAAACTGCAACTTAAGCAGGCGAGAGATGTGGTACAGGCCGCCAAAGGGCCAAAACAATTAGTAGCTGTGAGTGAACCTACACACAACGCTCCACAATATACAGCTGCTCCACAACCACAACCCAGTGCCTATTCTCGGGGTCAGGTCAGGGGACAGTGGAGGAGAGGAGGTGGAGCTCGGGGCAGGGGCCATAACCGAGGTTACATACAGGGAGGCAGAGTACAAGATGTCTGTCATTACTGTCAGAAGCCTGGACATTGGGCACGTGACTGTTACCACAAACAAGCTCAGGCAAACAGAGGAGGAGGATGTGGGTACACAGTACCCAACCCTCAGATGGCACCAGCAGGACAACACCCAGGCATGGAATATGTACCTTCAGGCGCTGGATCTGGTAGTTATTACCAACAATGACACACCCCACAGAGAAATCAGGCCATAGGGGGAGGAGCAGACCCTATGGTACGAATAAAGGTCCTGAACAAAGACTTATCATTCCTGGTAGACACAGGGGCCACATTTTCAACTCTGAATGATCAAGACTTTTTGCAACATGCCACATTGAACACAGTTTCAGTGGTTGGATTCTCTGGGGTACAACAAAAACTGCCATTAACCGAACCCCTCCTGATTATAGCAGGTCCACAGTCGTTGACTCATCCCTTTGTTTTGTCTAAGGATGTGCCAGTTAACTTACTGGGTAGAGACTTGTTGAAAAAGATGGGAACGACCATCTTATGTGAACAGACTGGTTTGAGAGTTACTTTGCCAAATGGGACTACTTGGACTTGTTCTGCATCTACTTCCTCTTCAACATCACAATGTCTTCTTCAACCCATACAGGAGGAAGTGGCTGACTTCTATTGGGTACTACTGCAGCCTGAATCCACAGACCACACTGGCATTTACTCAGCCTACCTGTCTTGGAAGCCTTGGGTGGACGCACT
>NW_023619589.1:0-8999 GCF_014905685.2 Nematolebias whitei
AAATTAAGAGTGATATCGTTAGAGGGGTCCCCCCCCCCCCCCCCCCCCCACACACACACACACACACACACACACAATCAGAAGAAGGAGCATCTCTCCATCTTCTCTGTCCTGTGCGGGCGTCGACGTGTTGCATAGCGTGCACAGCTGCAATGCGTCAAACTTAACATCTGTGTGCATTACAGAGATGCATCTGCAGGTTGCTCGTTATCCACCCAGCACCTGTCACACTGGTTGTGTGAGGCTTTTTCTGAAGCCTACAGAGCATCAGATTTAAAGCCTCCTGTCAACCTCAGGGCGCACTTGACCAGAGGTATCGCATCTTCGACTGCTTTGCATAATGGTATGACAATGCAGGATATTTGCATTGCGGCCACGTGGTCAACACCCTGCTCATTTATTCGCTTTTATCTATGTGATGTGACGACTCGTTCCATGACACATTCTGTCCTTAGTGTTTTATAGAATGAATATTGTTGTTTCATAGAACGCCGTTTAACTCACAGCTGTCTGCATGCATTACAGTGTGAGATGTTGTTATCAGTCACAAGTTGTAACTGTTATTTGGTTCTATGGTCATTAATCAGTTCATGACTATTGTTACCAACTAGTTCATTTGATTATACCATACCATTTTATCTATAAAGCACTTAAAACAGCAACAAGGCCAACCAAAGTGCTGTACAGACAAAACAATAGGTAACACACAAAGCAAAATACAAAATGAGGTAAATCAGAGTATAGACAAAAACCAATGCAGATAATGACGACAAACCAGTGTAGAGCGTACAGGATCAAAACACAGATCATCTTGTATTGAAAGCTATTGAATAGTAGTGAGTTTTTAAACGGGATTTGAAAACCGAGAGGGAGGGGGCCTGTCCAACAAGCAGAGGTAACTCATTCCAGAGTCTTGGTCCTGCTACAGAGAAGGCCCTGTCACCTCTGCGCTTAAGGCGAGTTCCTGGAACTGTGAGGAGCAACTGGTCCGCTGACCTCAGGGAGCGTGGTGGGACATACGGTTGTAGCAAATCAGAGAGATGGGTGTGTGTGTGTGTGTGTGTGTGGGGGGGGGGGACACTGTTCAGTTATTTGTAGACATACATGAGTATTTTGAACTGGATTCGAAAGTGAACAGGTAACCAGTGCAGTGAGGCCAAAACTGGTGTAATGTGCTCTCTTTTGCCTGTACTGGTTAAAAATCGGGCTGCTGCATTCTGGACCAGTTGTAGTTGTGCAATGGAGGTCTGACTGATTCCAAACAGGAGCGAATTGCAGTAATCAAGCATAGATGTACTGAATGCATGTATTACTGTCTCCAGGTTCTTTTTGGACAATATGGGCTTCAGTTTAGACAGCCGCCTCAGTTGGAAGAAGCATGATTTAACAATCATGTTTACATGATTGTTAAGCTTCAGGGAAGGGTCCATTATCACGCCCAGATTAGTGACTCTTTGTTTTTCTGACAGGGTTAGAGCGGAAAGGTCGATGCAGTGGTTTGTGATCGTGTCGCTGGGAGGGAACAACATGACTTCAGACTTCTTTTCATTGAAACTTAAGAAATTTAAAGCCATCCAGTCCCTGATGTCAGCCAGGCAGTCGAGCAGAGGTTGAATAGAGCATGTACCATTGTGTCTTAGGGGGAAGTAAATTTGACAGTCATCAGCGTAGAAATGAAAGGGTATGTTGTGTTTCCGGAAATAGAGTATATAAGTATAATGAATAGAGAATAGAAGGGGACCCAGGATGGACCCCTGCGGAACCCCCCATTTAAGCTCTGCCGCTGCAGAACTAAAATCCTTGATGGAGACACAAAAGGATCCGTCAGTGAGGTAGGATCTGAACCAAATGAGGGCTGACCCTGTGATGACCACCCACTGCTCCAACCTATCAATGAGGATCTCATGGTCGATGGTGTCAAAGGCGGCTGTGAGGTCCAACAGGACAAGAAGCACAGAATCACCGGTATCTGTGAATCTGAAGATGTCATTAAAGACCTTCAGCAGGACAGTTTCAGTGCTGTGGAGAGGTTTAAAGCCAGATTGGAAAAGCTCTTAAGATGGCGTGATCATCCAGGAAGCACTTCAACTGGGACTCGACTATTTTCTCCAGTACTTTAGAAACAAATGGGAGTTTGGAGACAGGCCGGAATTTGGAAACGAGTGAGGGGTCAAGGTTTGATTTTTTCAGGAGAGGCTGGACGGCAGCATGTTTAAAGGTTTTTGGCACCACGCCAGTGGATAAACTACTGTTTACTATAGCAAGAATAGACGGACCTAGAGTAGGAAACACCTTCTTTAGTAGTCGAGGAGGGACCACATCAAAGGGGGAACCAGAAAGTTTCAAGCTGCACATGACCTGCTCTAGAGAAGATAGAGTGATGGGTTCAAAATGGTCAAAAGGAGCTACAGATTGAGGTGGGATGGATGGGTCATGAGTTGGATTGGAAATGAGAGCCCTGGTGGTCGCAATTTTTGCCACAAAGAAATGTAGGAAGTTGTTGCACAGCTCAGTCGAGGCTTCCAGAGGTGATGGTTCAGTGAGTTGTAGAACAGAGTTTAGGGTGGAGAAGAGGACATGTGGGTTGTGAGAGTTTGAGGTAATTATATCAGAGAAGAATTTTGATTTAGCAGCTTTTACTGTTTTCTGATAACTGCGCCAACTCTCTAAGTATTTGGAAAGAGACCTGCAGCCTGTCTTTCCTCCACTTTCGTTCCGCCCTCCTACATTGCTGCCTAGCGGCCTTGGTGACGTCGCTCAGCCAAGGTTCTGCTCTGAGTTTTGATTTTTTGGTTTTAACAGGTGCAACATGATCCATAGTCTTTAAGCAGACAGAGTTGAACTGGGATGTCAGCTCCTCAGTGGTGGTGAGAAACACTGGGGGCTGAATGATCATTTCAGAGTTATAAACATCTGTGAAACGTGTTGCAGTGAAGTGGTTAATGGTCCGGGTGCGACTTGCAGGAATGCATGGCTTAGGAGTTAGATGGGGGAGGGTGAACTCAAACTGGACTGGCATGTGGTCTGAAAAAACATTATCACCAATAACAAGATTATTAACAGTCATATCATGAGTTAAAACAAGGTCCAGTGTACGTCCACGCTCTTGGGTGGGACCGTTTACATGCTGAGTTAAATTAAATGAGTCCAATAAATCTAAAAAGTCCTTAACCAAGGGCTTCTCAGGACAGCACACGTGCAAATTAAAGTCACCAATAATGAAAACATGCTCATATTTTGGTGTGATTTCAGCCAAGAAGTCAGAAAACTCATTTATGAAATCCTTAGACCGAGGTGGACGGTAGACAAGTGCAAATAACGTCGGAGGCGAGTGGCCGAGTTCAAAGACGCTCAGCTCAAAGCTGGCGCGGGAAACTGGGATGGGCAGTTGTTTACAGTCAAAAGTTGATTTGAATATTGTTAATAATCCATCACCGCGCCGGCCTGATGGCCGCAGGGCGTTAAAACACAGACTGTTCGGTGGCAGTAAATCCGTCAAGGCGCTGGACTCACCCTGAAACATCAAAGTCTCTGTGATGCAGAAAAAGTCCAGATCGTGCTGTTGAAAGTAATCCCTGAGGATAAAAGTTTTGTTGGTAACAGATCTTGCGTTGACCAAACACATCCGAATATTGTCCAAAGTAGAGCCAGCAGCGGTGGAGTTAGCAGCGGTGGAGTTAGCAGCGGTGGAGTTAGCGCGCGCTAATGGCCGCAGGTTTTCAATAACAGCCCCACCAGGTCGGTCCGGGCTGCGCAATGGCTGACAACTCCCATTGGTTACCTGGTCCGGGCTCACAGGAAGCTAGAGACCATGACCGCCAGCTGAAGAGGAAGATGCAGCGCGCAGAGCTTTCAGCTTCACCAGCTGACCAGCACGTTTTCCCCGGCATCTGAAGCGAGATCTCCAGGCAGGCAGGTGAGGAGTGCAGCGGAGGAAAGCTGGCACGTCCGCCAGCAGGTGGTGAGGAGGGGGGGGGGGGGGGGGGCCCCCGGGGGACGCTGATAATGGTCCAGATAAGCGACATCAGTGCCAGAAAAATGAAGATCCAAAAGTTGTTGTCTGTCATACACCAGCAGAGAGTTGATGTCATTGATGAGGAATACAAAAAACAAAAATAATCCTAACACCATCAGCAGAGGTGGATTGCAAGCCATGTACACGGGCACCATCTTACCGGAAGTTCCGATTATAATCAGTTCATTTGTTATTATGCAGGTAGGGCTGGGTACCTTTCTAAAAAAATCTGTATCGGTACTGGTGTCGGTACCTTCACTTCAGTGTCGGTTCCTGGACGGTTCTTTTTTCGGTACCAATTTTGTAATTACTATTAATTCTAACAAGAATAAAATTACGTTACACATTACAGTACAAATTGTGAATTTTATTTTTTAACTTTGGTATTTTTCTATTCCAAGCAGTTTTCTTACATAAAAACAAACAAATAATTTCCAGGTCAAAAGACCAGTTTCAAACCAGTGACACGTCAGTGTTTAATGTTCACTGCTACACACTGAGGACCTTTTCACTGAACAGTTTTTCTTCAGAAACATCAACATGTCTGTTTTCTCTGGACACAAACAAGCCTGCTCCTGGCTGATGGTGTCTCCAGCAGTAGAACATGTTCACTCTGAGGCTGTAGATGATGATTGTTGCACACACAGATACCTGGTTGTCAGTTTGACATTGTCCCTCACATCCCACCAGCAGGTCACTGGATTCACTGAGGTAGGGATGATGCAGACATCTGCACCTCTGTGTCTCTGCCTGGATCTTCTCTGTGGATCTCTGGGGTTTAGGGCTCTGATCATCTCCCTAATTGACATGAGAACAAAACATCAATAATAACATGGTTGTGTTATTATTGATCAAAAAACATTATCTAGGCTGAGAGATAAAGGTTTAACTGGTCAACAAAATCCTTTAAAGTTTAATTTACCTCCAACATGCAGCTCCACTGTAGAAAAAGCTGCAAATTTTTAACAACAAAGTCTGATTGTCCTGTGGCCTCCACCTCGCTGTTCTTTTGTCCTCCTCACATCTGGGTCAGAACCTCCTGTGAGGAGAACATGAACATAAACAGTGAACATTAGTGAACTGTTTAAGCAGCTGATCCAATGGATGAGCACATTTTTACAAGCTAAGATTTATGTTACTGTCAATCTTTAGTTAGCTTCTGAGTTTAGCTAGCTACGTAGATAAAATAAATTTACACACTAATATGTTAAATTTAGCGTTACATGGATCATAGTTTATTTCACCGCGATGTACGTGTTAAGCTGCAGTTACGCTAAAAAACGTAACTCACCAGCTGAAACTCACAGAGACGTCCTCGGAGTTCTTTGATGAAGAGTCCGGTCATGGAGATAATGAATCAGGACGTTCAGGCTCTACTCACAGGCTGACTTTAATGCTGAGAGGAGGAGGAGGAGGAGGGAGGAGGAGGGGGGAGGCTAATGAACTCTTTTCTCCTCGCAGAAAAACACGGAGCAACTTTCTGTAGCGTGTGTTGTCGAAGCCGTTCGACAACATGCGCTACACACGTGAACCCGTCTGTGGGCATCACCAGCACCATAGACATAATTATACATAGATTATGTACGGCAGCTCTATACAGCTCTGGATGTAATCTGGGTGTAGTCTGTTTGTCATATGTCTGGTGTTTTACCAGCCTGCATGCTGAAACCACGTGACACGTTACAGCCAACACCGAAACTTGACACCGAAAGAAGAGTGACGTTTCAATACATACGCCGACCGGTGTAGTTCGGTCGGTGCCATAAAAGAACCTCGGTTCGGTACTCAGCCCTATATGCAGGTTGCTCGTTATCCACCCAGCACCTGTCACACTGGTTGTGTGAGGCTTTTTCTGAAGCCTAAAGAGCCTCCTGTCAACCTCAGGGCGCACTTGACCAGAGGTATCGCATCTTCGACTGCTTTGCTTAATGGTATGACAATGCAGGATATTTGCATTGCGGCCGCGTGGTCAACACCCTGCTCATTTATTCGCTTTTATCTACGTGATGTGACGACGCGTTCCATGACACATTCTGTCCTTAGTGTTTTACAGAATGAATATTGTTGTTTCATGGAACTCCGTTTAACTCACATCTGTCTGCATGCATTACAGTGTGAGATGTTATCAGTCACAAGTTGTAACTGTTATTTGGTTCTATGGTCATTAATCAGTTCATGACTATTGTTACCAATCAGTTCATTTGATTATAATCAGTTCATTTGTTATTAATATGTTCATACTGTTCAGCCATGAATCAGTTGTTTCATGGCCCCCTTTCTTAACTTCTTTGTTCCCCGTTGAAAGTTTCCGGGGCGTTCATGCATTCAGAACGCATAGTTACACAACATGCGTCTGTGCATGGTACACATAATTACACAATGCGTAATTATGTACATGGGGAGTTGAGTGACAAGATGTTTTTTGGGCAAGCTTCCGCTTCATACGGTGTTCGAATGGACCCAGTGAGGCGAGGACCACATCTGCTTTGCCCTTAACCCACTAAGCGACAGCCTTAAAGGGCAAAGCCTATACGAAATAGAACGTTGATTGCGTACTGTAACCCCAGATTCTCTGAGTATAGGCGTAGCCCTTTAAGCGTCGGGCCTCACTGGCTCCTAAGTGGCTGAAGAAAAAGCTATTTGGGAGCCGATTACCCGCTCTTAATGTAATTTATAGGACCGGGTGGGGCCCACACAGCAGGTGGGCATAAACTAAATTTTTCAGTGTGATGCTTTGCATGACGGGATAAAACCCACTAAGCGACAGCCTTAAAGGGCTACGCTTATACTCATAGAATCTGGGGTTACAGTATGTAACTGTAGTAATGTAAGGACAGCTTTCTCTGTAACATTCTACTAATTAATTATTCTTAAAGCTAATTCAAGCACAAAGAATATTAATTGTTTAATTACAACGGATTCTTTCTTTTTCGAGTTAAATTTCTGCCATGTGACCAAGATAACTTGTGGATTGGAGTTTATAATTAGTGACATGAGACGCCATTTTATCTTTGACCCATCAGAATAAATGCGGTCATTTAACAGAATTAAAATTTAACATCAAACATGTACACATTGATTTGCTGATCTGTTTTTGATTAATAAACTTGGCACGATTTACTAAACAAGACAACAGAAGATTATTGATTGAGGCTGATTCACCTCTGAAGGCATCTAGATTACTGGCGAATAGAAAAGTTTAAAGAGAAGACATAGATTTAAAGAGGAAGATGGATGAAGGAAGATGTTTGTTTGTTGACGAGAATTAGCACTCTTCTTTCAACAGCAGCTCAACCCCCAGTCCACTTAGTGCGTGACAACTCGTGACGTCTCTTTACCTTTGCAGTGGATGGATCAGCTCCAGTATAGAGGTCCCTTTGCACGCTACCTTTCAGCGTCTCCGGCCAGGGTGGCTGGTCATCGTCTGAAGTCGTGACGATGTACTCCGTTCAACAGAACAAGCTCCTTCGAAGTTGTAGGGCGTTACTCCCGGGTGAGTTCACAGCGAGGCGCTGTGACTCCACTGGGATGGACGGACCCTTGTCTCACGGTCAAATCCATCAGCTATTGATTAAATCTGAAAGTTCCCTAGGAACTCTCAGTAAGACTCCAGTCAGAAATTCCACTCAGAAGTAGAAGACTCCTGGAAAGACTTCATAGTGGAAGAAGTGAAAGACTTCAAAGACTCAAGGAAGACTGAAAGAAGACTGAATAGTCCCAGGAAGTGCTGACTTTTTAAAGAGTACTCACTTCCTGTCACTTGGTACTTCCTGATTGGTTGAAACAACCAGCAGGGGCAGTGTTTCAGTGATGTCAGAGGGTTATTAAAAGTCAAGAGACAACAGAAATGTTTAAGAACGGTTAGTTACAGATGAGAAAAATATTTTGAAGAAGTGAGAAACTTTGCAGGTGCCAGCTTCTTTTTTACTGTCTGAGAGTTTTAAAACAAGGCACTTCGTTCTCATAACTTGCTTTCTGACTTCTGACCGACATCCCTGACTTCTGACCGACATCAAATCCACTCATTCAGACAGAAAATCAAAAAAAAAAAAAAAACACAGAATATCAAAATGCACAATTACTTTGTAAATAGACATTTAACTTGATTTCTAAGTCTAATGAGGTTTAAAAATCATTAATAATGTTTCACAGTTGATTTAAATGAGTGGTTCACTTCAACATTTAGAAATGGTATGAACTAAACACACTTTGGATTATCAAGATATCTTAAAATAGTAATGACAATGTAAAAAAGAAGTGTTCTTTCATTTGATTAATTCAGGATACAATTAAATAGTCTCTTGATGAGATAATTTGTATTTCTGGATTCAGATCAATGAAATAACAGTTCCTGTCCCCTGAATGTCTTCAGAGACAGGTTGAGGTCGGAGGCCTAGTTCACTACACAGTAATGTTCTGTTGTCTTGTTAGTAAAGCTTGCCAAGCTTATTAATCAGAAACAGATCAGCAAATCAATGTGTACATGTTTTGATGTTAAATTTTGATTCTGTTAAATAAATGACCGCATTTATTCTGATGGGTCAAAGATAAAATGGCGTCTCATGTCACTGATTAAACAATCTACTCACAGTTATCTTGGTCACATGGCAGAAATTTAACTCGAAAAAGAAAATAATCCGTTGTAATTAAACAATTAATATTCTTTGTGCTTGAACTAGCTTTAAGAATAATTAATTTGTAGTGAAGTTAACGCCTTAGCTCACTACATAAATATTGGCCCGTACGTGTTTTAAATAACATAAATGGTTGCCCGTGTGTCCACAGCAAAGCTGGTCCTGACATACTACATAAATGGTGGCCCGTAACGTTTCTGAAGAGATAAATTATGTGTGACCTGGGATATTGTGGAATAACTCGTCATGTTGGCATGAAAAAGTCCGAGTTTTGACGTTGATGTAGTGGACTAGGCCCATGGCAAAACTAAGTCTAAGGTCAAAAATCTTGACCTTAAGAACCTTGTGGG
>NW_023619590.1:0-8998 GCF_014905685.2 Nematolebias whitei
AGTTTCTTGTGTCATCTCGCTCTGTGGAAACAGAACGGTTTTCTCACAAGCAACAAAAAGGTGGTAAAACACAAAGAGCTTTTCATGACATGTGACCACTTAGTGACATCACATGATCTACAGATATTCTGGAAGAAAGTTCCAGGACACTCTAGAGTCCCAGGCGATGACAAGCACTACAATGACCTTGCAGACTCCCTAGCCAAAGAAGGAGCCGCTGACGGACCCACGTGGTCCTTCGACCCCTCCTGGCTACTCAACACTCAGTCGTCACAAGCTACAACTGAGGTAATGGCAGTCACACGTGCACAAGCTGCAGCTAAACCTGCTGATAACACAGTTTCTGTGCGCCCAATGCTGACTGACCCAGACATCATCCAACTTCAGAAGTTGGATCCTGCAATTAACTCGATGATGCTGTATCTGACTGACCCAGACAAATACACTCCATCGAAAGACGAGCTGGATTCCAATCCAGACCTCAAAGTCCTCTTTCAGCTGCGAAAACAGCTAAAACTACTTAAAGGCATCCTAACTTTCGCTCATGGACGGACGTCCTCACCTGTGTTCGTGGTCCCCCATGACCACAGGGGGGTGATGTTAGTCCATGCACATGACCTTCCGTCCGCAGGACATAAGGGTGACAATGCCACGCTGAAAGCATTAAAACAAATTGCTTATTGGCCTGGAATGAAAAAGGATGTCAAGGACTACATAAAAGGGTGCCTGATCTGTGGCCAGTTTCAACCATCCAGACCACTTCACAGAGCACCACTGCATAGTAGAGGCATTGCATTTCCATGGTCGGACCTCCAGATTGACTGGGTCGGACCACTCACTAAGACCTCTAGAGGAAATAAATATTTTCTCACGGTAACCTGCGCGTTTACCAAATGGGTAGAATGTCTACCAGCCCCTAATGACACAGCACAAACCACTGCTATGTTGTTAATGAATCATGTATTTTCAAGGTTTGGACTTCCCCTTAGGGTGAACTCAGACCAAGGTACACACTTCACAGGTGAAGTAATGAAGGAACTGTGGAAGACGCTAGGCGTCAAAGCCAACTTCCATATTGGCTACCACCCACAGGCTTCAGGCCAGGTTGAGAGAGCAAACAGGACTGTGGTGAGTATTTTGAAAAAATACGTAGCCGCAAACCACAAGGACTGGGACGTGAAACTCCCTCTGGTCCTCATGGCCATAAGGGCCACTCCACACACGTCGACTGGCATCGCTCCTTTCGAGATGATGACGGGTCGACAAATGACTCTCCCTCTGCACCTGTTGTACCAACCAGGCGATGCTGCCATGGCAACAGCCTACACCACACAACAATACATGAAAGACTTGGAAAGACATCTTAAGAACACTTTTGCTTTCGCACAGAAAAACCTGGAAAAATCAGCTGAAGGACGCAAAGCGTACTACGACCAAAAGGCCTCTCACGAGGAACTCCAAGTGGGAGACAGGGTCTGGTACTACACGTTTGCACCCAAAACTGGGAGAGTAGAGTCCGGGACCGGAACTCTCGCCCGTAAGCTGATGCCCAGATGGACTGGACCCCATCTGATAACTGACAAAGTGTCTCCAATTATCTACCAGATAAAAATCAGTAAAGGCCAAAAAGAGCCAACTGTTAAATGGGTACACCGTAACCAGGTTAAACAACACAAGGCATGCAATAACTCCTTAGGAGACAAAGACATCACAAAATCTGACCTCGTGGGAACAAGGGTCATCCAAGCAGGAGATAACTAATGGATAATAAAATTAACCATAGTTTAAACTCGCAGGACCTACCCTTGATAAAACGGGACAGCGTGACTGAAATCTGGCAACCAGGGTGAGGAGAAGCAGTGAAACGATGTTTCTAGATGCTTAGTCACTACTCTTGTCGGTGTTGGAACGTTGTTTAGTTGATTTTGGTTGTTTCTGAGGTAAGAATGAATCTTGTGTGTAGTTAAGTTAGAGACTAAGAGGCCTTTAACCATGCCAACATGCAGTTCATTCATTAAATTGCAATCTTTGCGGAGTCAATGTATATTATTGCTACCTTGAGTACCATAATCTACATTGATCTCACAACGCTTAAGCCGAACCTACTCGAACAATTCTATTCGGGGGGATAGCTAATTCTTTTTGATAAGTCTCGCCATAGACTTCCAAAACATTTATGGGAAAACCAAACACCCAATCTCAAGTCGTTCGTCTAAAAGACAACAGACAATTACACCAAACTATATTTTACCATGTAAAGCTAACTTAAACCAAGTTAGAAATGGAAAAATAGTTTGGAACACTTTTCTATAGGCATAAACCCCTGTAGTTACCCCTTTTCAGCATTCTCCACCCCTTAACTGGTAGTTGTAGCTGTTCCCAACCATAATAGCTTACACACCAGATGCATATAGTTTAAGGCCTTATGTAAATCCCCTTCATAAGCCCACCTTAAACCACATAATTGCATGACACATTGAACCAGAACGGCACAGGCTGGACGTCGCTGGAGACAACCTTCGCTGGAGGCGACCTGCAATCCTGACGTTGGTCTCAACTCTTCATCCAGTGGCCGCTTCTTCAGTTCAATCCAAGGGTACCCCTCTGTATGCTGATTAATCAACACTTCCAATCGCTGTGGATTTACCGTTGTGGATTATATGACTTTTTCCAATGGATTACAGACTCTGTTTCCAAGGGGTTAAAGCATTGCTACAATGGGATTATCGAGACGATATGGGATTATAATCAACACAATGGAATACCGAGAACATTGTGGAATTACCTTGACTTTGTTTCCTTGCTGGATTACTTCTGACTTTAGTCTTCCTTGAAGGATTACTTCTGACTTTGGTCTTCCTTGCTGGATTACATCAAGCTCAAGGACATTTGAAGGTCTAAGTTCACGGTTGGAATTCATCCCCATGGACAGGTGATGATTTCCAAAGGGGGGACTGTAGTGAACCAGATGACCTCAAATCTACCAGATGGACAGAGACTGTTATTTTCATTGATCTGAATAAGTCTGAACCATCTGATGACTTTCTTTCTTGAATTAATCAAGCAGAAAAGACAATTCTTTATAATCATTACTGTCTTACAAATGTTTTGATAATCAAATTGTGTTAGTTCACTCAATGCTTTACAGGTTGAAAAGAACTACTCATTTTTATTTTACATAAACAGTAAGTAATGATTTCTATTCCTCATTCCAAGAAGAAATCACCTGAATATGCATTTCTTGATTTTCTGTCTGAAATGAGCAAGTCGTAAGTGTGTGAAAGTTGAGGCTTCGGTCAGCTAAATGTTTACTGAAGAAGAAATGTCATGTTTAAACTTTTTCAGAAGATTACCAAGAGTTGACTCCACGAAGTCTGCTTTTTTGCAATAATCTCTCTGCCAGTTGTTAAACAAGTTTCATTCTCTGACCTCGACTGTTGATAAACACCTTACGTCAAAACCACTCCTCTTTCTGGTCCATCCACGAATCAGAAAGCTCTGAAGTAAACCCGGAAGTAAACTCATTTAAAATGTGACAACTTCCCGGTTCTGCCAGAGTGCAGTAGAGTTCTGGAGAATGTGAGAGTTCCAAGATTGAGAGTGCAGCCGGTTCTGAAAGCTTCAGAGCAATGAAGAGTCCAAGAGTTATGAAGAGTTTGGAGTTATGAAGAACCAGAGACGTTTGGGATTATAATTCTGTTTTGAGCTAACCACGCACGACTCTCCGAGGATTTTTAGCTGCTCTCAACGGAGGCGCTGAAACAGTCTGAAGGACTCTTACTGAGCTGATCTATCGTCAAACCAGGTAAAGACTTCTTCTTCGACCAAGTGTACCGTGGGCAAAGCTGAGATACCTGATGGGAGCGTGCAACTTCTGGTCAAACAGATTAAATTCCCTCACATAGTTCTCTGTAAGATAATCTCCTTTCATCTTAAACTCTTCTCTCTCATAAATCAGTACAGATATTCTTAGAAGTATCTGAAGCAAAGTCCTCAAATCACCGCCGAGTGATTTGAAGTTCATTATTTGTGAAACTGTCTGTTATTATTTTCATATTTTTGCCAAATTAATGTAAATGTTTGATGTTAAACTTTGATTCTGAAAATAAATGATTCCATTCATTTGATGGGTCAAAGGTAATAACGTCTCTCGTTCGCATTCCTTTAAATTCAATGCACGGCATTACACAGTCAGAAAAATGAAGAACTCGTGAATATTGTATGCATATATAATTCATATATTTGTCATACAACAAGTGACACGTACCTCACGTGATTCACTACAGGTCTGATTCATAGAAGATCAGGTTTCCTTTCTGCAGCTGCTCAAAAGCCACTTTTCCCAGAGACTCAATCATCTTCCTGCTCTCTGGACTCCAGAGTGGATCTGTCTCAGCTCCTCCATCATACTTGACCTTCTTGACTTTGGTGTGAACCAGCAGGAAGTGGATGTACATCTCAGTCAGGGTGTTGGGCAGCTCTCCTCCCTCTCTGCTTTTCAACACGTCCTCCAGAACTGTAGCAGTGATCCAGCAGAAGACTGGGATGTGGCACATGATGTGGAGGCTTCGTGATGTCTTGATGTGGGAGATGATCCTGCTGGCCTGCTCCTCATCTCTGAACCTCTTCCTGAAGTACTCCTCCTTCTGTGGGTCAGTGAAGCCTCTGACCTCTGTCACCATGCCAACACACTCAGCAGGGATCTGATTGGCTGCTGCAGGTCGTGTGGTTATCCAGAGGCGAGCAGAGGGAAGCAGTTTCCCCCTGATGAGGTTTGTCAGCAGCACATCCACTGAGGTGGACTCTGTAACATCAGTCAGGATCTGATTGTTGTGGAAGTCCAGAGGAAGTCGACACTCATCCAGACCATCAAAGATGAACACAAGCTGGAAGTCTTCAAAGCTGCACATTTCTTTGGTTTCAGTAAAGAAGTGATGAACAAGTTCCACCAAGCTGAACTTCTTCTCTTTCAGCACGTTCAGCTCTCTGAAAGTGAATGGAAACATGAAGTGGATGTCCTGGTTGGCTTTGTCTTCAGCCCAGTCCAGAGTGAACTTCTGTGTTAAGACTGTTTTCCCAATGCCAGCCACTCCCTTTGTCATCACTGTTCTGACTGGTTCATGTCTTCCAGGTGGGAGTTTAAAGATGTCTTCTTGTCTGATGGTTGTTTCTGGTGTGTGTGGTTTCCTGGATGCTGTTTCAATCTGTCTGACCTCATGTTCATCATTGACCTCTCCAGTCCCTCCCTCTGTGATGTAGAGCTCTGTGTAGATCTCATTCAGAAGGGTTGGGTTTCCTGCTTTAGCAATCCCCTCAAACACACACTGGAACCTCTTCTTCACACAACTTTTAAGGTTACGATGAGAAACTGCTGCAACTTGTCCTGAACAAACAAAATCATACATTTATTAATTAAAGAATAAATTCCTCTCAACAATGAAATCTCAAAAGTTAAATGTTTATAGAAATCCTCTTACTGCTCTGCAGACGGTCAGCCAGCTCCTCCTGCTTCATCCTCCTCAGGAAGTAAACTGTGATCTTCATCAATGCCTCTCTGCTCCTCCTCTGCTCTTCATCCTCAGCCTCCAGCACCTCCTCATCCTCTCTCTGACTCTCTAAGCATTCTGGGTAATCTGGGATCAGAACCTTCTGGATCTTCTTCAGCTCGTTCTTCACAAAAGTGACCATGTTGTCCTCCAGCAGCTGGAACAGAAAAATATCTGAATGACACATCAGACTGAAATCATGGAGCCAAACATCAGATCCATGTTGGACAGACTGACGGTCCACTGGTCTACATGTTGGACAGACTGACAGTCCACTGGTCTACATGTTGGACAGACTGACAGTCCACTGGTCTATATGTTGGACAGACTGAGAGTCCACTGGTCTATATGTTGGACAGACTGACAGTCCACTGGTCTACATGTTGGACAGACTGAGAGTCCACTGGTCTATGTGTTGGACAGACTGACAGTCCACTGGTCTACGTGTTGGACAGACTGACTGTCCACTGGTCTACGTGTTGGACAGACTGACTGTCCACTGGCCTACGTGTTGGACAGACTGAAAATCCACTGGTCTACATGTTGGAATGATTGACAGTCCACTGGTCTACGTGTTGGACAAACTGAAAGTCCACTGGTCTACATGTTGGAATGACTGACAGTCCACTGGTCTACATGTTGGAATGACTGACAGTCCACTGGTCTACATGTTGGACAGACTGACAGTACACTGGTCTACATGTTGGACAGACTGACAGTCTACTGGTCTACATGTTGGACAGACTGACAGTACACTGGTCTACATGTTGGACAGACAGACAGTCCACTGGTCTACATGTTGGACAGACTGACAGTCCACTGGTCTACATGTTGGACAGACTGACAGTCCACTGGTCTACATGTTGGACAGACTGAGAGTCCACTGGTCTACATGTTGGACAGACTGACAGTCCACTGGTCTACATGTTGGACAGACTGGCAGTACACTGGTCTACATGTTGGACAGACTGACAGTCTACTGGTCTACATGTTGGACAGACTGACAGTACACTGGTCTACATGTTGGACAGACAGACAGTCCACTGGTCTACATGTTGGACAGACTGACAGTCCACTGGTCTGCATGTTGGACAGACTGACAGTCCACTGGTCTACATGTTGGACAGACTGACTGTCCACTGGTCTACAAAGTGCAGCATGGAGATGACAGTGAACACAACACATGGAAAAGTACTTGTTGTACATGAACGCACCATAAATATGGAGTCCAGCTGTGTTTGATGCTGCTGGGCAGACTGAGCACTGGGAACCTCTGAGCTCTGCTGGTCCACTCTGTGGAGGAATCATGAAGAATTAGCTCCACTTGTGTCTGTCCACACAGAGACAAACACCAGCTAAAGGTCCATGTGGAGTCAGGATCCAGAAACTATTTGTCCTCCTCCATCCAGCAACACCTGCCACCTGAGTGGAAGTTCCTACCTACACTGTGTTTGAAGCAAAGGTCAAAGGTGACACCTGCTGGACCAGCTGGTGACCTACAGACACTCAGAAACTCCTCCTACAACCTCCATTCTTTCACTTTGACTGCTGAGTTTGGAGAAAACATCCAACACACACCGCTTCACATGTGAACATAGAAATGTGTGAAAAAGAGCTGAGCTCACATGAAACACATGTTGGAATGAAAACATTTCAGACTGACTCAGTTACATTTTACACAGTTACAACATTTAGAGACAGCTCACCTCTCTGCTGATGGAGGCTGGACTGATTTAAAATCAATAAGACGATACTTTGACCAGTCGCTCTTTAAGGACACACAGCTGGGTTCAGGTCCAGCTTTGAGTCTCTGATGGATCCTGTTAAAAAAGTTACATTTAATGACTGAGTCATGGTGATTGGTGTCAGATCCTGAGTCTGGATTCTGGAACATTCTGGATGAAAGTGACAGGATTATTTGTTCTCAGTTATTGATCCTGAAACGATCCTTTCCAGCTGCAGGACACCACATCTGTAATTCTACAGTCCATCTTCTCCAGTTCTCCTCCTCTTCCTGCAGCATACATGTTGTTCTTCTTGAACTGGATTAAAGTGGATGAGTGTGTAGTTGAGTAATCCAGATTATTGTCAGCAGCAGAGCAGAGAGCTGCAGCCTCCTCTGTGTTTGTTAGAGACTGAGAGAGGAGAAGGTGGACTCAGAATCACAGCCTGAACTCTCTGGTTCTGGAAGTTCTCTGAAACTACACAACAAGCTGAACACAGCAGCCTTTCTTTGTGTCAGCTGCTGGAAAAACCTGAACCTCCACTCAGAGACCAGAACCAAGGAGGGTTTAGACCAGATCTGTTAGCTCGGACTCTGTCCCAGAATGAAGGAGACGTGGAAATCAGCTGGAAACCATTCAGACTTTAAACCAGTTACAGGAGACCAGACTGGTACCAAAAACTAGTAAAACCAGCAAAAAGTCCAGATTGTTGCTGATGTTCTGGAAACTAACAGTGAAACTGGTTGTGATGGGAGTTCTGGTTCTGTCTCTGTCAGTCAGAGTTTTAGAGGAGGGTCTTGGTTTTTCCACTGGAGATTTGATCCTGGATGTTTGTAACTGTCAGTCTGAGACAGCTGAGAGTTTCTGTTACCATGGAGACGGTAATGAGCTCCAACTTCAGCTGATGTTCATCATTTCATCTAAAATCATCTGATGGATCATCTGAACATGAGAAGAATAAAAAGCAGAGCTGAAGGCTCAGTTTGGTTCTGGTTCCTGCTGGATTCTGTCATCAGCAGCTTTGTTCACGACACAATCAGCATCCTTTAAAACTCACATGATGTGACATTTATTCTCTTTGTTCAACAAGAGTTTGAAACAAGTTACAGACAGAAAGCAGCAACTTAGTCTCAGAGAAATGAAATAAAAATCAACTCAAAGTCGTTCAACAGAAAACAATTATCTTTAATATCATCCAGCCTCGACTGGACTCTGAGAGAAACTTACTGGTTGTTGGAGGAAACTCTTTGTTTGAAATTAATATGAAAATCCTTTGAGAAGTTGCTCTTTAAGGACACACAGCTGGGTCCAGGTCCAGGTCCAGGTCCAGGTCCAGGTGTGTTCCTGTGAATAAAGTCAGTGTGTTGCTGTGAGTGCTGAGCTCTGACATGGAGAAGAGTCGTGGACAGTTGGAGATGTCACCTCTGATCTTTGCTCTGGCTCTCATGTTCCCCACACAGAGTGGTTTTAGAGGGAGGGACTCCCTCCTCTCTGTCCTCACACTGATCCATGCTGCTGAATTCACATCAGCTCACACACACTTTCTACCTTCACCTGCAGAGGAAACACAAATCATTCATCTGAACATCAACTCTGATCTTCTCCTGATCAAACTGTTTCCTGCTGCAGAAAGGAGGAAGTCTAAAAACTAAAGTGAAGCAGAATGAACTCTGATTTATTTCACAACCATCAAACTGTTCAAGTGGATTATCTGCTCCATCTGAACTT